>NC_051155.1:262290094-262318824 GCF_013339745.2 Dermacentor silvarum
TGTACCGATCTGTCCGCCACTACTTCGCTTGTCCTGGTGAGCTATTTCAGCGCCGAAGAAGCCGTCGGCGCTTCCCGCTGTCGACTGGATTCCACCCCGCTCTCTTGAACATTCCTGCCGACCCCTTCTCTCCTGCGTTGGTGAGACCCCTGGGACCTTTCCCCACTCTACCTTCCGCAATAAGTGGATTGCCGTCGCACTGATTATACAACCTCGGTTTGCGATCACCAGAGCCCTCCCAACCTCTCTGCGCACAGACGTAGCCGACTTCCCTGTTGCAGACATCATTCTTTCACCACGGCGCTCCTCGTCAACTTCTTACCGACCGGGGTCGCTACTTCCTCTCTACAGTTGCGGCCGACTTGCTCCGCTCCTGTTCTACCAAACACTAACTTACTATACTGCATACCATCCGCAGACGAACGGTCTTACTGAGCGGCTTAATCGAACAATAACGGACATGCTCTCCATGTATGTTCTGATGACCATCTTGACTGGGATACCGCCTCTCCCTTTTGTCACATCGCGTACAATTCCTCGCGCCACGACACTGCCGGTTACTCGCCATTTTATTTGTTGTACGGCCGCGATCCCGTATTGCCTTTTGAAACACAATACTGCCTACCTCAAGAGCCCGTTGTCTGAGTATGCCCGCGAACGTCATTGCGAGCCAGAAGAAGCACGCAAAGTTGCTCCCATCGCCTTTGTGCTTCCCAGATCAAACAGAAAAGCATTTAGGACAGTCGTCACCGTGACGCTGACTAAGCTCCCGGGGATCTTGTCCTTCTATGGTCTCCGACCCGCCGCGTCGGCCTCTGAAAAACTAATGTCTCGCTACTCCGGTCCTTATCGGTTCTTCGCCAGGTGACCGACGTGACCTACGAGATCTCTCCGGTCACACCTACTAGTCGCTCCCTCCAGACTTCCCTGACATCGTTCATGTCAGCCGCCTGAAACGCTACCAGTCCTCTTCTAGCTAGGAAGCACCGGGACGGCGCTCCCACGCCGGCGGACATATGTTACACGGCTCTGCACAATATTGCTACTTGACGAGAAGAGGAACGCTAGCTGGGGGCTGAAGAAGACGACGCTTCAGTGACTGACTGGTTCTGTCAATCATTGTCAATCGTGTAAATATTGTAAATATATTTCCCGTCTTGCTTCTTCCCTCCGTCACAATATATATATATATATATATATATATATATATATGTATATTGTAGCGAAGAAGAGAGCCGCTAGTGGATTCAGCGCTACTGGCTCTAAACGCAGTGGGCATGAGATAGCGGCAATGGCGCAGTCCTTGCTGAGACCGTCCTTCGTTTACATCCCGATTCCTCCACTAATCGGGCCGTTTCCTGTTCGCGCCTGGAACCCATCCGACGGAGCCTGTACTGCGCCCTACTTTGCTGAAAACCCAGCCTTTGCATGAAGTGGCGGTTTCCTGTTTCCTTCTTCGTCTGCGCACGACGGAAATGTCAGCGGAATCATTGCACCGAATCCTTTCACAAACAACGGCATCAGGACGCATGCGTCACCCTGTGGTGCGCATATAAATAGGCCAACGATGACGACCCTCATCAGTGGAATGGGATAGCAGCAATGGCGCATTCCTTGCTGAGACCGTTCTTCTTTACATCCAGGTTGGTACGTCGACTTCCCTTTACTGTAAGTGCTCTAGCAATCGCGCTTTGCTGCTCGTCCCATGTCAGGACATTTGTGGTGTTTATTTACCGACTGCGCACATTTAAAAACGTTGCTGTGATTTGAAATATAGTACTCCTGACTTCGTGTGGTGTGGTGAATGAACCATGTGGAAATTCGGGGTGGTGAACCACGGCGTGTTTCGTGCGTGAATTATGTGGTCTCAGCTGACTCAAGTTTAATGGGCGAGGTCTGCGCTGTTTCCAGCGGCAAAGATAACTTGCGAAAGCGAAAGACACTAGTAGGCGAACAATGGGAAGTATGTGTACATCTTCAGCCATGCCATCCGTGTCAGCTGAGAGTGGCACTCTTCGATTGGGCATGTGAAATCTAGTTCAGTACAAGTTCACAGTACTCCTTCACTCACTTCTTTCAAGTGCAGGTGTCTTATGGGCTAGTTGGGGAAAAAATCCATCGTGTAGCGCTCAAGAACACTGACGCACTGAAGGAAACGTGACACAGCACTGTCATGTTTGAGCCTTTTTGTTGTTCTACTTGAGCACTTGGAAAAAAAAAGTGGTCGCAGTTTCACCTGAAAGGCGAAGCATCAATTGCGATAGCAAACTTGTAGAGAGCTATACGGAGTAATAATATTAGCTTTATCAGCTGTATAAACTTGGACATGCAGCAGCACCGGCAACACGCAGAACTGTTGTCGACGCCATCGGCGTTTTGCCTGCGTTCGCTCAAAATGCGTGCGGCGTTGATGACTGTTGCCGGAGCCTGTGATATAAATAGGACTTGGTGCCGCAGCTAAACGTCGCCTCCCCTCCCTCCCCCTCCCCCACGGCTTCTCGCGCGTCGGAAGAATGTGCGTTTGCTCTACATATATGGTGATTGTAAAGGAGAAAAGAGACGCCTACTTCTGCAGCCCTTAAGCGAGCACGGCGCAGAACGCGCGTTTGTTCTCCGCCGTGCGTTCACTCCCCGTGAAAGACGCGCCCCTCACGCCCTTTCACTCGCACATACAGCGTTCGGCGCGCGGCGACGATTTCTTCTCCAAATGACGTCATACGGAACCTCACGGCGACGGCGACGGCGACAGCGACGGCGACGGCGACGGCTACGGCGACGGCGACGCCAACGGCAGAAATCTGCTTTTGAGTGTCCATATAATTGCTATCGCAATAAAATGATCTGTTTGCAATATGCGCACCATGTGCAATTCATAGGAGGACCTACATCATACAAGACTTATATATGCAGCTGCGTATACCAAGGATTTCTTCGATGCCTGCTTGAGAAGCAGCATGTACTGAGTCAATGAAACTGTGATGGGCTTTTGATATCTTTTTAACGCGATAGCGTTAAGGGTCCCGTGTCGCAGAAAATCCGGCGTGCGGCGTTGGCAGATGATGTCGGCGCCCGTGGCGCAGAAAATCATCCCGAACCACCCCAACTGCGCAGGCCCTCTGCCAGGTGAAGGTTTTGGTTAACAAAAATTGAATTTCTCACAGTGAAATATGTCAGAAAAACAGTAAAGTACGACTTAACCACAACCTACAGACATAGCGGGGTCGGATTGTAATTTGAATGTACGAGAAAACATAATTCTCTTACGAGGAAACTCAAGCACAAACCTCTTTTTCCAGCATCGCCTACAGCTGCGTGCTCGGGTAGTTTACTAGCGAAAATGATATCCAGATGGCGCTCGCATCCTCGGCAGGTCCATTGGGGGAACTACAGAATGCGTTCAGTCCAGGCAGACGCTTCGAGGATAATATTGCCACGAGCAATGGCAAAGACAAAGACATTGTAGTGGAGCTGGGTCAGAGGCTCTCTTGTCGGACTGAAAACCTGCTGGAACCTGTGCGCTCTGTGCTGTCTTGACTAGGCAAGCGCTAGCCGTTCACGGTTAATTAAATACTCCCTGTAACATCTTTTTGGTGGAGGTTGGCCACGTGTTGAAAGGCATAGCTGACGATGCCTTCAACATCCTCATGTGTAAGAACTGCACCATGGTTGACTCCATTATCACTGAATGCCGGCGGTTTGAACAAGCCAAAAGCAGGCGGATTACTCAGCGCTTTAACAGACTCCCGAATACAGCTGCGACATCCTCGTGCGATGATCCCGTGACGCCCCCTCCGTTCTCGCCGCCTAACAACTTGGCCAGGATTGTTCGCCAGGAGCTCGAAGCCATGGCTCCAGCCGCTTATCAGGCACCTGCTCACGACCATTTGGCGACAATATCTCTCATTCAGGCCGTCGTACGTCAGGAGGTTGCCAATATGGGCGTCGTATTTCTACAAGCCCCCAGTTACGCCCCTCCGCCCATGTGTGCTTCCGGTCCTCCCACTGAACACCACAACGCCCCAATTGTTGCTGCTGCCGCTTCCGCTCCCCGGTTCACACCCCGCTACCGCAACCCTTCTGAGTGGAGGACGCCTGACGATCGACCAATCTGTTTTTCTTGCTCTCGCGTCGGCCACATTTCACGCCACTGCCGCAATCGTCGGAATTACCGACCAAGTTTCCCCGGTGACCGCGGCCCAGATCGTGGCCCGTACTACAGCACATCTTTTATTGCGATAGCAATTATATGGACACTCCAAAGCAGATTTCTGCCGTCGGCGTCGCCGTCGCCGTCGCCGTTGCCGTCGCCGTCGCCGTCGCCGTCGCCGTGAGGTTCCGTATGACGTCAATGGAGATGAAATCGTCGCCGCGCGCCGCCGAACGCTGTATGTGCGAGTGAAAGGGCGCGAGGGACGCGCGCTTTCACCGGGAGTGAACGCACGGCGGAGAACAAACGCGCGTTCTGTGCCGTGCTCCCTTAAGGGCTGCAGAAGTAGGCGTCTCTTTCCTCCTTTACAATCATCATATATGTAGTGCAAACGCGCCTCCTTCTGACGCACGAAAGGCCGTGGGGGGGGGGGGGGGGGGCAGGGAAGGGAGGCGACGTTTAGCTGCGGCACCAAGTGCCTATTCATATCAGAGGCTCCGGCAACAGTCACCAACGCCGCACGCATTTTGTGCGAACGCGGGCAAAACGCCGACGGCGTCGACAACAGTGCTGTGTGTTGCCGGTGCTGCTGCATGTCCAAGTTTGTACAGCGGATAAAACTACTATCCTTACTCCGTATAGCTCTCTACTAAGTTGCTATCGCAATTGATGCTTCAACTTTCGGGTGAAACTGCGACAATATTTTTTCTTGACGACCAACTCCCGGCCCATGATCCTCACCGTCTTTCTTCGCGATCAGAATCGACCTACGCAGATATTGCCGCACAAGGACATTGGTCCAGCCGATCGCCGTCACCTCAGAGTCGCCAGTCGCGCTCCCCTCAACGCCGTCGCTCTCCTTCTCTGGCTTCCTCTGGACACCACCCGGGAAACTAGCCAGTGCAGCTCCGGGAGGTGAGGCGGCATTGACGACAAGGACCGCAAAACCTCTATCGACCCCTACTTCAAGACGCAATTTTCTCGGTGTTCTCGTCGACGGCGTGCCCGTTACTGCTCTCATCGATACTGGCGCCCACATATCTGTTATGAGTTCTACGCTCCGACGCCGCCTACGCAAAGTGCTCACACCTGCCGTCTCTCCTACTGTGCGAGTAGCTGACGGCACCCGAACACCTGTTCTTGGTATGTACACTGCCCGCGTTACTGTTGCCGGCCACCACACTTCAGTTCTCTTCACCGTTCTCGACGCTTGCCCACATGATGTCATTCTTGGCATTGACTTCTTGAGCGCCCACTCTGCCCTCATCGATTGTTTTTCTGGCATTTTGCGGCTCGAACTGCCATTGTATCCTGATGACACCGCATCAAGTAACGCTCGCCTACGTTCCTTGGAGTTTCTACGACTACCCGCGCCGGGTGCTACCTACGTCCTTATGTCACCGTTTCCCCCAGTCCCTGATGGTGAATATGTGGTCGCTCCCCTCACAGATCTGATCCTTTCGCGCAACATCGCACTTCCCCATACCGTAGTGCTTATTGCCAACAACAAAACGTTGCTTCCAGTCCTCAACGTTTCTACTTCGACGCATGTTCTTCCTCAAGGAATTTCACTAGCCGAACTGTCACCTTTGGAAGATTGTATTGTTTCTGCATTCGCTGCTGACGCTGAGACCGCGACGCAACCTGCAATACCGGCGCCAACCCAGGCACTTCTGGACAAAATGATATCCCCCGACCTCCTACCTTCCCAAAGTGCAGCACTCCGTGGTGTCCTATTTTCGTACCTGGACGTATTTGATGTTGCGAACAGTCAACTAGGACGTACACATGTAGTGGCCCACCGCATCGACACTGGAGACGCCAGCCCCCTTCACAAGCACCCTTACCGAGTATCTCACTCTGAGCGCGAAGTCATCCAAAAGGAGGTAGAGAAAATGCTTGATAAAGATGTTATAGAGCCTTCCTCTAGCCCTTGGGCATCCCCTGTGGTGCTTGTGAAAAAGAAGGACAACAGCTGGCGGTTCTGCATCGATTATCGCCATCTCAATCGGGTAACGAAGAAGGATGTGTATCCTCTCCCACGAATTGATGATGCGCTCGACTGCCGCCATGGTGCCAAATATTTCTCGTCGCTAGATCTCCGCTCGGGATACTGGCAAATTGCCGTGGATGACCGCGACCGCGAGAAGACCGCATTCATCACACCCGACGGCCTCTACCAATTTAAGGTTATGCCTTTTGGGTTGTGTATTGCTCCTGCAACGTTTGAACGCATGATGGACACTCTTCTACGCGGTCTGAAATGGTCGACCTGTCTTTGTTATCTGGACGACGTCATCGTTTTCTCGCCCAGCTTTGACAGCCACCTCCCTCGTCTGTCGGCCATTCTCGACATCTTTCGCCGGGCTGGCCTCCAGCTCAATTCGTCTAAGTGTACCTTTGGGCGCCGCCAGATCAAATTACTTGGACACTTAGTCGACGCTACTGGTGTCCAACCAGACCCTGACAAGGTCCGTGCCGTCTGCGAGTTCCCAGTTCCACGGTCCACTCAAGAAGTACTCAGCTTTCTTGGGCTCTGCTCCTACATTCGCCCCTTTGTTCTCAACTTCGCGGACATTGCTCGACCCCTCATGGACCTATTCAAAAAGGATGCGGCCTTTTCTTGGGGCGCGGACCAAGCGTCTTCCTTTGCGTCGTTGATTTCTGCCCTAACTACACCACCTGTGCTGGCTCATTTTGACCCGGCTGCTAGAACAGAACTTCGCACTGACGCAAGCGGCCATGGCATTGATGCTATCCTCGCTCAAACACAGAACGGAGCCAACCGTGTGATAGCGTATGCTAGTCGTCTTCTGTCACAGTCGGAGAAGAATTACACCATTACTGAGCGGGAGTGCTTAGCTATCGTCTGGGCTGTCGCGAAATTCCGTCCGTACCTATATGGACGGCCGTTCGTGGTCATAACAGATAATCATGCGCTCTGCTGGCTTTCAACACTCAAAGACCCCACAGGGAGGCTCGGCCGTTGGGCATTACGATTACAGGAGTACACGTTCTCAGTAGTGTACAAATCTGGCAAGTTACACAATGACGCTGATTGCCTCTCCCGCCATCCCGTTGAACCATCCGACTCCACTGAAACGGACCCCGACACCTGTGTCTTGGCGATAACAGACTTCACCCATGTGGCCGACGAACAACGTCGAGATCCATCTTTGCTCTCTCTTATTGACCGTCTGCAATCCGGCACCCTCGACCCTTCCCTCAACATGTTCTTGCTTCAGGATAACGTTCTTTACCGCCGCAACATGCACCCCGACGGCGCAGAACTCCTGCTCGTTGTCCCGCATCATCTGCGCAGGGATGTCCTCATCCAGTTTCATGACGCCCCCACTTCCGGGCACTTAGGCGTCTCCAGAACTTATGATCGCATATGACGACGCTTTTTCTGGAAGGGCCTTTATCGGTCCGTTCGCCGCTACGTAACATCTTGTGACCTGTGTCAGCGTCGGAAGAAACCTGCGACTCTACCCGCTGGTCTCCTTCAGCCAATTGAGGTTCCAGCCGAGCCATTTTATCGAGTGGGCCTGGACTTGCTGGGTCCCTTACCAATTTCCACGAAAGGCAACAATTGGATTGCAGTCGCTACGGATTATACCACTCGATTTGCAATTACTCGAGCGTTGCCAACCAGCTGCGCCACAGACGTAGCTGACTTCCTACTGTACGACGTCATCCTCCAACATGGTGCTCCACGTCACCTACTCAGATCGCGATCGCTGCTTCCTGTCCCGTGTGGTTGACGATCTACTTCGATCATGTGCTACTCATCACAACTTCACGACCTCATATCACCCTCAACCTAATGGACTCACCGAACGCTTAAGCCGTACACTGACCGACATGCTTTCCATGTACGTTTCCGATGACCACCATGATTGGGACGTTGCGCTCCCGTTCGTCACATTTGCATACAACACATCGCGTCATAAAACTGCCGGCTACTCACCCTTCTATCTTCTCTTTGGACGCCATCCCTTACTACCCTTTGACACCTTGCTCCCTTCTGATCCGGCCTCCACGTCCACGACTTCCTATGCGCAAGATGTCATCACGCGTGCGCTCGTCGCGCGCACAGTAGCCCGCGCTCGGCTCACGTCATCGCAGACCGCTCAAAAGGCCATCTACGATCGTCGACACCGGGATACTGATTTTCCACCGGGCTCTCTCGTCCTTCTCTGGCTCCCATCTCGTCGCGTCGGCCTGTGTGAAAAGTTAATGTCGCGGTACGTCGGACCCTATCGCGTGCTGCGCCAGGTGACTCCTGTCACCTATGAGATATCTCCCATGGCATCCACCTCATCGACTACCGCACCACGAACTGATATCGTACATGTTTCCCGCCTCAAACTTTACAACTGTGATAATCCATTTTGATCACAACAAGCACCGGGACGGTGCTTCATCGGCCGGGGATAATGTCACGAGCAATGGCAAAGACAAAACATTGTAGTGGGGCTGGGTCAGGGGCTCTCTTGTCGGACTGAAAACCTGCTGGAACCTGTGCGCTCTATGCAGTCTTGACTAGGCAAGCGCTAGCCGTTCACGGTTAATTAAATACTCCCCGTAACAATATGTTTGTACTAACTTGGTCATAGAGATTTCAGTAGCTCAGTGCTACCTTTATCTATAGCATTTCTAGATATTAAAGGAGCTTATGACAACGTAGACAGGGAATTGTTATGGGCTATTCTTCGGCACGAAGGCATAGATGACGATTTCGTGGAGCTGCTGAGGGAGATAAGAGAGACAACCAAGTACAAGTGGTGGGAAGGTCGAAAAGGTATTGAAATGGTGGGAATTGACCAACGACTGAAGCAAGGATGCCCTATGTCACTATTGTTGTTCACGCTTTACGTTAAGGGTATAGAAAGGCGACTGGAAAACAGCGAATTAGGTTTTGATTTATCCTACATGCGTAATGCACAAATGGTGCAACAGAAGGTCCCTGGACTGATGTACGCAGACGACATTGTGCTACAAACTGACAGACAGACAGACAACGAAATTCATTTGATCCTGAGGAGCTATTGTCAGGACCCCCTAACAGGAGGCCGTTGTAACCGCTGGCCGCGCCCAAGTAGAGGACAGAACGCCGTAACGCTCCGCCCTTTCCCGGGCCCTCTGGATAGCCTGGACTTGCTTTCGGAGTACCGTGCTTCTGATGGACTCCTCCCATTTAGGCTTCGCTGGAGATTGCGGTCATTAGGTTAGAGTAGGTCGAGTAGGTCCTCAGAGCATGCGAGCCATAGAGCAAAAGGTTTCATTACAGTCGGGACAACCAGGGTCCACGTCTGAGTATATCCTACAAAGGAAGCCCCGCGACGGGAAAGATCGCGTTTGCAACATTCTAAGAGTAGCTGACTGACCTCTGCTGAGCTTCGGGTGAGGAAGAGGATAAACTCTCCTGCCAAGTTGGTAATGTTTAGTAATTTCATTAAATGTGATAAGTGGATCGTTCTGCTGAGTCCCTTCCTGCTCCTCCGGAGCCTCCAGACCGTCGCGGTGCGTGAGTTCTCGCGTACGGTCGTGGGCCACCTCGTTGAGGTTTGGGAAGCCCTCGAGAACGTTCGTCCCCATGTGTGCGGGGAACCACGTAATATAATGAGAGCCGGGGCAAGCCCTCTTCTCTAGAATAGAGGCCGCCTCTCGTGCGAGGTTACGCGATTCGAATGCTCTGATTGCGTCTCTGGAGTCGGTGTAAATGTAGAAATGCTCTGGGTCACACAAGGCCAGCGCAACCGTGATTTGCTCTCCTATACCCGGGGTGGCCGCCCTTACCGAGGCGGATGAGCGAAGCACTCCCCGCCTGTCTATAACCGACAACGCGAACATACCCCTTTTGCCGTATTGCGCCGCATCGACAAAGAGCGAAGAGTCTATGTCATCCCTAACTCTCTTCAAGATGGCTCGTGCACGGGCTTTACGTCTACCCTCGTTATGATGTGGATGTACATTTCGCGGGAAGGGCCCCACCTTGTAGGTCTCTCTTGTTTCCGTGTCATTGTTATCCGCCGTTCCTCCATTATCCTAGGAGCCATGGCAACCTCGTCAAGGATTCGCCTGCCAGCCTTGGTCGACGACCGCCTGACCACCTGTGCAGTGACCTGCGCCTCTATGATCTCGTCTATGTTGTTGTGCATTCCGAGTTGATCTAGCCTGTCGGAGCTCGTGGCAATCGGCAAGCCTAGCACTTTCTTGATGCTCTTGCGCATGAGGGTATTAAACTTGGTCTTTTCCGTGTTGGTCCATACTAGAGCTGATGCCACATAGTTAATATGGCTCATCAGAAACGCATGGTACAACCGAAGGAGGTTGTCCTCACCTAACCCCTTCTTTCGGTTGGACACCCTAACGATTAACTTCAACATGTTGTCCGTCTTGGCTGTAACGTGGGTAATTGTTCTGGCATTACAGCCCCTCGCTCTATGAGCAGGCCTAGGATCTTGACTGAGTCGACTCTAGGAAATTTCTGCCCATTATTCGCGTATAATGCCACGGGTAGCTGCTTGAGCGGTGTCAGACACCTAACCCCTTGCCTTGCCGGTCTGTAAAGTAACAGCTCCGACTTACTCAGAGACAGCTTGAGACCTGTGTCCGCGAGGTAAGCCTCTGTCTCGTCGAAGGCCGCTTGTAGAGCTTGCTCCATTTCAGCTAGGGAGCCCCCTGGGCACCAGATAGTGATGTCATCTGCGTACAGAGCGTGACCTATGCCCGGGAGGCCGCCCAGCCTTTCTGAAAGACCCTTCACTACTACTATAGCGGACAATAAAAACGATTTACAGATACTTGCGAATATCTGTGGGAAGGCAGCGACAAATCTAGGCCTTAAGTTTAGCACAGAGAAATCAGGAATTATGATCTTTAATGAAGAGACGAGTAACTTCGTGGTGTCAATTCAACAGCAAGTACTACCCATAGTGAAGAAATATAAGTACCTCGGCGAACACATAAACGAGGGAAAGAATTACTCAAGCAACCACCAAGATAATCTGAAAATAAAGGGGAAGCGGAGGAGGAGGAGGAATAAACTTTATTTAGGGAAATGAGCAGACGCTAAAATCGTCCGAGGTGGGCGGCGTCCCTAGTCCAGGATGCCGTGCGCCTGAGCCGATATCTTGGCCCTGCTCACCAGGCGATGCTGGTCTTCAGGGCTCGGGCTTGTCAGCTGGACCTCCCACTGCTCGACGGTTGGTCCGGTGATGGGTGGTGTCGATGGGTTTTGTTGACATTCCCATATCATGTGGTAGAGGGTATTGGGCGCAGAGCAGAAGGCGCATTTGTGAGTATAGCTTGTAGGATACATGGCGTGTAGCAGGGTGCCGTGCGGGAATGTGCCGGTCTGTAGTTTGCGGAAGATCACTGCCTCTTCTCTTGTTAGCTTGGGATGCGGGGGTGGGTAGATCCTCCTGCCCAGTCTGTAATGACTCAGGATATCGGAGTATCTTTTCGGGACGCTATCATGTTGGTCTGCCGGTGCTCGTGAACCCGGTGGGATAGCCCGGAGAATGTGATCTCGGGCAGCAGCGCTAGCCGCTTCATTACCCGCCAGGGACTCGTGTCCCGGGGCCCAGACATTGTACAGTTCTTGAAGATTGTCTAGTTTTTCGAGGATGCTCAGGGCTTGTTTCGAAATGCGGCCCTTTTGGTAATTTCTGCATGCTGTTTGCGAGTCCGTGATGACTGTGATGTGATCTTCCTCTCGCTTGCCCGTAGTGGCTGCCAGGGCTATCGCCGTTTCTTCCGCGCAGTCGATGTCTGAAGTGCTTACCGAGGCTGCTGCTGCCTCTTGTCCTTGGCCGTTCATCACGCTGAAGGGGAAGCGGAATGCAGCAATAATGAAACAGAGCACTGTGGGGCCACAATAAGTATGAGGTGGTGCGTGGAATCTGGAAAAGAGTAATGGTGCCAGCGCTAACATTCGAAAATGTCATTCTATGCTTAAAATCCGGTATCTTGTCGGGTTTGGAAGTTAACGAAAGATCAGTGGGCCGGTGGGCTTTGGAGCCCACAGTGATACCACAAAGGAGGCAATGAAGGGTCATATGGGTTTAGCCTATTTTGAAGTCAAAGAAGCACAGAGCAGAATTAGTTTTGAAGAAAGGCTCAGGAACATGGATGAAAATAATTTGGCGGCTAAAGTGCACAAGTATCTCTACATTAAAAGTGTGGACACAGAATGGAGGAAGACGTCAAGAAAATTGGCAACCATGTACAGGATAATTGAAACTGTATATAGACAACCAGGCGTCATCACAAAGAAAGTGAGAGAAATAGAGACCATGAATTGGATGCAAAGAATGGAAACAAAAAGGAGAATGGAGATTTACAAAAATGAGAACAAAGAAATTAGAAGGGAAAATCTGTACGATAACACAAAGGGCAGTGCCTTGCTATTTGAAGCTCGAGCCGGCTGCCTAAGGACCAAAATATACCGGGGCAAATATTGGGAACTATATCAGGCATGTGTATGCTGCAAGAAGATCCAGAGACCACTGAGCACATCCTAATGGAATGCGACGGGATCCACCCAGCGAGAACCGTAGTAACGTGCCACTCACAGAAGCGCTTGGGTTTAAAGTAGATGGAAACATCAACAGATCAGCCGTACAGATAAGCAAGAGACAATTAGAGTACTGGTGGGAAAAAAGTAGGGGAAAAGATGGATACGACCTGATCTCTTAAAATAATAGGTAGCGGTACAAGGTAAATTTTTGAAAAAGAAAAAGAATAATGAGAGGTAACAAAAATGCTACATAAAGAACATGTATAGTACAACTGATTAAATCAAGCCGGCTAGGTGACTATTTGTCACCGCCCCGTTTCAAAGGGGATGCCAATAAATTATCATCATCATCAGGTCAAATTGGGACTTCCCCTGCCTAATGCATTTTGGACACGCACGTGCGTTGGGGCAATAGCAAACAATTATTAAAATAATTAAAATAGGTGATAGGGCCTTCACAGTTTACTATAACACGACTAATATTGCCCCCCGCAATGCATTTCTGTTGAAAAGTGAAGCTGACTTTAGGTGATCAGTGTAAGCTTGGTTATGGTGGCTAGAAGGGGGAGGTGAGAGCAACGGCAGCGGCGGAGTGAAGCAAGCAATCAGTGTTACCAGGTTTGGCTATATATAGCCAAATTGGGCTACGGAAAAAAATTTTTGGCGTCGACTTGGACGAGTTGGCTATGTGGCTATAAGACGGCAAGTTGGGCCAGTTGGTTGGGATTCATCTTAAGTATCGTAACAGCGCAAACAATACAGGGACAAAAGGAGGAAAGACGACAACACGGCGCTGTGGCTATATTTGGGCTACTGCAAATCTGCGACTTGGCTTTGTTTAGGCTATAAGTGGCGCCCTAACCCACGTTCCAGAGGTGGCTCTGATCGGGTAGAAGCAAATATCGAAATATATGTTTTAGCTGGCTGAGCCGGCTGGGCGTAGCTGTGCGTGTGTGTGTGCGCGACATGACCCCCCCCCCCCCCCACCTTCCCCTTCCATCTCTGCGCCGTTATCTGAGCCGGTGGCTCGAATCTTTGATGCACTTAAACTATACACCCTGCTTGACCGTTCGGCTCCCGATCCCCGGGCATCGGGATGAGCCTGGGAGTAGTGGGTTTTTTCACAGTATACTGTACTAACATGGCTATGTTCATGAAGGGAGAGCAGTAACATAGGGTCGGGTCCGTCGGGCGATCGTGGCGCCGACATGAAAGAAGGCAAGCATGGGTGGATGAGACGCTCCAGTGGGTTCATGGCCATGTCTTCCGGATGAAGTATCGCGCCGGGCACAGCTTTCGACCTACTCCACGTTTCTGGCGCGAAGCTTTACTTCCATTTTCCTTTTCCTGCTAGAGGAATTTTTCTTCGTGCTTAGATTCGAGATTCATTTCGATAGGTTGGACGTAAGATCGGACCCTCCTCAGAGAGGTGAATCCAAACATGGGGAAGTGGGCCAAGTATGCGAGAACGTATAAAAACGAATGGGAGCAAGACCCCGAGCCAAAGGTGGGTTGTGGTGCTTTTACTTCTAGATGGTTTCCCCATAACTTCATGGATGCAAATACTCATTCTGCTAATATCGAAACATGTTTGCCATGATGACATCAGTGCACCAGGTCACATGAACTTCACCCACCGTGTTAGCTTAACTTGTGAGGTGTCGGGCTGCTGGCTCCAGGACGCGGATTTGATTCCCGGCCACGGCGGCCGCATTTCGATTAAGGCGAAATGTAGAAACACCCGTGTATTTAGATGCACGTTAAAACCTGAGGTGGCCAAATTAATCCGGAGTCCCCCACTGCGTCATGCCTCCCAATCATATCGTGGTTTTGGCACGTAAAACCCCAGCAATTATGAGAGCTTTAGAATGGGGGCCTCAAACGTATTGGGGCCACAAAGAATTAGCATCGAAGCCACTGCGCATGCGCAAGGCGAAAGTGTGTTTCGTTTTTGCGTCGGGCACGCTATTTTATCGATTTAGCGGGAGCCCCAAAAGCTTTCGTCAACAAACATGGCGGCGCCCATCGAAGCGACGGCTCTAATTTAGCACAAAACTGGGCTGGATTCGTGGTAATGCGTGAAGTTCGTAAGATATAGAAGAAGTGATTGCGGTTATCGCTTTCTCTCAACTAACATGTGTAATGAAGATTGATTCATTATATACGCCGCTGATTCCGAATTCAATTGTCGATTTCATGACTCGTAGGCCTATCATGGATTGACTTCCCTGGGTGAAGGTGCGTAAAGTTTGTTACTCAAAACTAAGCGCAACAAGTTCCACGCTGCTAATAGAATAAGTTCTAAATTGTAATTAAAGGCGAAAACACGAAAGTTTAAATTACTTCTCTTATCATAAAATTGCATATTTTATGTTATTATTTAAAATCGCTTTTTTACGCCGTAGTGAGCTGTACACGCAACACGCTATGCGCAAACGCAAAACGCCTATTCCAAAACTCTTCATTCCTGCATGCCCCAACGCTAACACCGGCAAAGCTCTTGGGGGCCCCAAACTTTAGGGGCCCCTATTCTAAAACTTTATTAGCCATCAACATGGTTCGTTTTTTGACAGTAACCTGTTTTCATAGCATTACCACTGATATCAATTTGTTGTTTACCATTGCTCTTTGTACGCCATCGCGGCTTTTACCATTTCGAGCGAGTTAGTTCTGGGCGTGCTCGTCTCCGAAAACGACTGCGCGCTTCTTACACTAATGTGCCGGTTTGCGCAGTAATATTTTAAAGCTCCGCTTATATCGATTCAGACAGTGAGTGGCATCTGTTGCCTGTCGCTTTTCTTAACGCATGTTCTTGGCGTGCTAGAGACCTAATATGGCAGCCAGGTTGATGTAAATTGACACTATATAGGTAGTGTGTGGCCCAGCTAAAATGGGCCAAGCTAATTGACAAACAAAAACAAGAAAATGAGAAAACAAAATAGGACGATGAGACAAATGACGCGAGATATCATAGCGCGAATGGCTTGCTTTAGCTCATCAAAAAAGAAGCCGTGAGCACGTCGCCGTCGCAGATCGCTGGACAGATGAACTTCTACGCCGTAGGCAGAGACAACGTGAGAGATCGATGACGCTGAACATTATTTTATGTTCACGACAGCTAAAAAGCAGAGTTCGTAGTTAATATTACAGTAAATAACTAAAATAATACCTTAGTACTATCTGTCATAAAATAAAAGCACTGATTTCGCCCTCTGCAGCGATTCACTGGAACTTAAGAGCTACCGTGGCCAACCAAAAAGTGTTCTGTGCAAGCATGATGTCGCTGTTGTTGATGTAAAGAGCCGACCGTCACGGCGGCACGGACATTTCGTTACGACTGGTTGTGGAAAAAAGAATTGCCGTTGTCGAATGTGAAAATGTATACAGAAATAAAATTGCAAATAACAATGGCTATATTTGGCTACAAAATATTTCGCACTTTTTTTCTGTTTGGCTACATTTGGGCTACAACTTCTCTAGCTTTTGGCTACGCCGCCTCGTGGGACCTGGCAACACTGCAAGCAATCATTACAGCAGCGGCGGCGCTGCAGTTGACAGCAAGATCGCTCCCCGGGCGCGGAGGCACGGCGGTTGGTGCCGCCGGTTTCGAAGCGGGCGTTTTTGTTTGCAATTAGCCATCGCATATTTGACATAACTAGCGTTATGCTAATTCATATCGTACCTTGCTAGAAGAGAAGACAATAAATGACTAGCACCTAAGCTCTGATGAGTGGTTAACTGTTAAAGATGCATTCGCTTCGGGCACGTCACGGCCAGCACAAAGATTTTTCGCTGGTTGGTCTCGGCCACGCGGGTTGTACGTGCGTTCCCGAATCGTTGGGAGTTAAAAAAATGATTTTAGCTAATGCGAAGAATATTATGCTGGTGGAGTGGGTAAAGAAAGCTGCACCGATTTCTAGGGTCGAAGTGAAGACCTCCTTAGGTCATATTACTGCGACGCACTGCATCCTGCTCGTCCAATTGGTTAATAATAACATATGATGCTTTAGGGGGGGGGGGGGGGTCATTCCACATAGGAGTTAAGTAAATAAACTTATTTTAGTCGCCAATGTGATGAACTACAATGGCGGTGACCATGAAGACTAGGGTTGCCAGATGGCCCCAACAAAAAATAGCCAAATGATCTCAAAATTTGGCCCAAAGATAGCCAGACCAAATCTGTTGTGACCAAAAAGTAGCCAAAAACATAGCGAAAAGTTTGATGAGGTTCTGCAAGTGTCTTATGGATGGTGCAGATGGTTCACCGCGTATTTCCGGCTCCAATATTACTTCCGCCGCATGCAACCAGAACAACAGTGGCCTCAAGATCTGCGTAAAGAATTCTAGTGAGAGCTGCCACTCGGACGTGGATTTGGACACCACTTATTGGTACAACGAGCCGAAGGATTTCAGTTTTCATGTGCATCTGGCCGTCTCTGTGCGTTACTATCTCTCGCATCACAATGAAAGAGACCGTAGTGCAGACCACAACACTTCGGGTGCTTGCCACGGTCCGGCGAGCTGCACTTGTTCGATGTCGGCAAAGACGAAATCGGCGACACGCTGCTGCTGGTCATCTTTGTCGTCGCAATCACGTAGCACGGAAAGAAGTTCCCACCGTAACTTGCGCTAACGTCCGGTTGCAGTCACCCCTAACGCAATGCTTTCAAAGCCATTCAACAACGACAGCGTGCTCGCACGCGAGCTGCTCGCACATGATACAGACAGACAGACAAAGAACTTTAATGAAGGTCCTGAGAAGCTTCGTTGCCCCCTCTCAGGGAGGCGACGAAGCCGCGGGCCGTACCCACGTCGGGACGGGGAGACCAAGCTCCAGCGCCGCATCGTGGGCTCTCTGGACAGCCCAAAATTGGCGTGACTGGTCGGAGCTCCAAAGAGCAGAGCTCCACTCCTCTGCAGTGCATCGATGCGGGCCCCTCTGTAACGAGGGGCATCCCCAGAGCATGTGGTCTAAAGTACTACGTTGTCCGCAGCTAGGGCGGTCTGGACTAAAGCAGTCTAGATTGATGTGGTGAAATAAATTCCGGTTGGGATATGATCCCGTCTGAAGCATGCGTAGTGTGACAGCTTGAGGTCTGGTTAGTGTGCCATGTGGGGGAGGGTATAGTCTCCTAGCAAGGTAGTAGTGTTTGGTAACCTCGTTGAAGGTGAAGAGAGTGTCACGGAACTCGACGAGCCTGGAATCGACGGAGCCTCGACTCGCAGTGGCGTCAGCGCGGAGGGTTAGTTCGCGCGCTTGGGCGTGTGCGATGTCATTGAGGTTGGGGAGAGAGTCGAGTTGGGGTTCGAGATATGCAGGGAATCACGTGATTGTATGTGGCTGGATGACTTTGCTTTTGAGAATTCGATGAGCTTCCTCGGCGATGGTACCAGAGGAAAATATGCCCGAACCACCGCCCTCGAGTCAGTAAATATTTCAGGTCTCTCATCGTCGAGAAGTGCCAGAGCGATCGCAGCCTGCTCTGTCCTAGCCGGGGTGCTGTCTCTGATGGAGGCCGCACAAGTGACGTGTCCGTCGTGATTGACTACCGTTGCGACGAAGTCCGATGTGTGCTCGTACACTAGGCCGCATCAACGAAAGTGACCGTGTGAGGCGAGGCTTTTATCCTCCGGAGCAATGCCACAGCCCTAGCTTTGCGCCTACTCGCATTCTGTTGTGGATGCACGTTTTTGGGAAAAGGAGCAACCATAATGTTGTCCCGTAAGTAATCTGACATTTCACATGTGCATTCCATCGCTACAGTGGAGCCGATTCCTAAGACCGCGAGAATCTCCCTCCCCGCAGGGGTGCTAGAGAGTCGTGATACCATGTTGTAGGGCAGGAGACCGCTCCGTTCGACGTGCTTAGTAATGCGATTGTGAATTACGTGTTCCGCTACCCTTCCTACGCAGGATGTAAGAGAAATCGGTCGGAGGTTGGACAGGTTTGGAGCTTTGCCGGGCTTCGGAATGAGGATTACCAGAGCCTCTTTCCAACCTCATGGAACTTCACCTGTCTGCCAGGCCTTGTTGATTTCTTCTGTAAGCCACGCTATGGACTCGTCGTCAAGGTTTCTAAGAGCCTTATTGGTGATTTGATCAGGCCCTGGCGCGGACCTGGCATTTAGGCAGTGAAGGGCCTCCCTGACCTCGTAGACTTTGAAGGGCGCGTCCAACTCGGGGCACAAACCACCCCTATACATTGGGTAGTCGTCTGGGTTGGCCAAGCCCAGGGGGAGATACCGACAAGCGAGGTTATCCAGGGCTTTCGACACGTCTTCTTGGCGAGTGGTCTCATGTACGATTCTCTCCAGTACTTTACTTTGGTTGGATCTAGCATTGGTTGCGTCGAGCAGGTGCTTGAGGAGATTCCACTTGGCGCCCACTCTCATTTGTCCGTCAACCGAATTGCATATTTCATCCCACTGCTGTTGACTTAGCACCCGACAGTGCTCCTCAATGGCTTTGTTAAGCTCTGCAATCTTTTTTCTAAGCCGCCGATTGAGCCTTTCCCCTTTCCACCTGTTCAGTAGTGATGTTATTGCTTCGAGTAGGTGTGCCAGCCGACTATCCACCCTGTCGACTTCAATGTCGGTCTGTATCTTCCTAGTCGCCGCTTTAATATCTGCCCTGAGCTGATCGGTCCATTGATCCAGGTTAACTATCGTGCTCTGTTGCTCTTGCTGGCAGCGCGTTTTCCGGATTTTTCTAAAAGCTTCCCAGTCAGTAAACACAAATTCTCGTAGAGGTTTGCATCCAACCTTTAGGGTTGTGACCAGAATGTTATGATCACTTCCGAGATTCTCGTTGAGATTTGTCCAGGAGGCCGATTTGAAGCCCCTCAGGAAGCACAGGTCGGGAGTAGAGCCGCGCGTACAGGAGTTTCCGGTTCTTGTGGGGAACGCCGGATCTGTGAGAAGGAGGAGGTTGTGGTTGGTTGTGACATTTAGCATACGGGCCCAACTTCGAACAAAAAAAATTGGGCGCACATCTGCTTGCTTCACTGCAAATGACGTCGAAAGCCGATAGTCTTCTGCCGCCCCTTATACGTAATGCCCTCTCTTCTCCTCCTCCCACCCCTCACGCTCTTCCCCTCCCCTCTCACTGCTCCCATGATTGATGCAATGGAGGTTTTCCTGAATTCAATTCAAATTTCCCGCGTTCGCCCTGCTCTCGCGCCATCTGTTGGAACCTTTTATTACTCTTGGTTTAAAGCCGGCTACAGAGCCGCGGCATCGGTCGGCATGTTTTTCATGCCTAGCGTCCCTTCGACACCACCATTTCTAACACGTTTATTTTTCATTTACTAACGTGAAAACCAGTCCAATGTGTATTAAATAAATGAACGCTGCGGGTAACGGTTATGTACATATATTTTGCCTCGAATGGGCATCAGGTTTCCTTTTCGCTGTATAATGTTGACGTGTATGACCCCATGCCACCAGTGCTGTAGCTTGGTTGGTTTTGGCCGGGCGGTTGAATCGAGCGACCGACCAACAGACAAAGTTTTTCGCGATTAGTAAGCCCAAGAAAGACTACCGTCTTTAAAACAAAAAAAAAACGGCAAAGCTTGCACTAGGCCGCGCGAAGCTCGAGACACAGCGAAGCTGGCCGACCGATTGCGTCATAACATAAGAGATACCTGGCATAACCACGCTCAACTCAGGCATAGCGAAGGCCGAACCTAACTGCTACCAAGTTAAACCTAGATACAACCAAGTTCAACCTCGACATAGCCAAGCTCAACTTATCTACTACCAGGAGACACAATCGATCGGCCAGCTTCGTTGTGACTCGAATTTTGCGCGGCCTAGTGCAAGCTTTGCCTGCCCATCACGACATAAGAAAAGTGAAATTGCACGCTGGAATGATTAGCGTCCACGCAGCCAGCTGTGTAAGAACACGACGACGACGAACGCGGGAGCAGTGTCACGAGCGCGCTCCCAGCACGAGTTCCAGCGCTAAGCGAGGGGCGCCAAAGAACCAACTGCGGAAGACGACGCTCGAGACAATGCTGATGATGATAGTTTCGGAGAAACGCGCACTTTTTACGGCTGGCCTAAACAGCTTTGCTGTTAAAAAAATTGGCCGCATATCTGCTCGCTGCGCCGCAAATGACGTCGAAAGAGGTCTTCGTCATTGCGGTCCTCTGCCGCCCCTGATACGTAACGCCCTCTCTTCTCCCCCCTTCCACCCCTCACGCTCTTCCCCTCCCCTCTCACTCCTCCCATGATGGATGCAATGGAGGTTTTGCTGAATTCAATTCAAATTTGCCGCGTTCGCCCTGCTCTCGCGCCATCTGTCGGGGCCCTTTATTACTGGTGGCTTAAAGCCGGATACAGAGCCGCGGCTTCAAGCGGCTTGTTTATAACGCGTCGCGTCTCTTCGACACCACTTCTAACGCGTTGATTTTTCGTTTATTAACGTAAAAACCAGTGCAATGTGTATTGGTAATAAAATAACGCTGAGGGATCACGGTTATGTACATATATTTTGCCTCAAATAGGCCTGAGGTTTCCTTTGAGCTGCATAATGTTCACGTGTATGAGCGCGTGCCACCAGTGCTAGTAGCTTGGTTGGTTTTGGGCGGGCGGTTTAATCAGTGTGGGGCGGGCGGTTGCATCGAGTGACATACAACGTTTTTCGCGTTTAGGTAGCCCAAGAAAGACTAGCGTCCTTAACAACTTCGCGGCCCGTCTCTCTGTACTGTTTGTTGCATTGATATTGTATACTGCGTGTCGCATTGTTCTTCCTTTGATGCGTGTTGAAAAAAAAGGTTGTCGCAGTTTCACCTTAAAGGTGAAGCATCAATTGCGATAGCAAATTTGAAGAGAGCTATACGGAGTAATGATACCACCTTTATCAGCTGTATAAACATGGACATGCAGCAGCACCGGCAACACGCAGAACTGTTGTCGACGCCGTCGGCGTTTTGCCCGCGTTCGCTCAAAATGCGTGCGGCGTTGGTGACTGTTGCCGGAGCCTCTGATATAAATAGGCACTTGGTGCCGCAGCTAAACGTCGCCTCCCTTCCCTCCCCCTCCCCCCCACGGCCTTTCGTGCGTCGGAAGAAGGCACGTTTGCTCTACATATATTGTGATTGTAGAGGAGGAAAGAGACGCCTACTTCTGCAGCCCTTAAGGGAGCACAGAGCAGAACGCGCGTTTGTTCTCCGCCGTGCGTTCACTCCCCGTGAAAGCGCGCGTCCCTCGCGCCCTTTCACTCGCACATACAGCGTTCGGCCCGCGGCCACGATTTCATCTCCATTGACGTCATACGGAACCTCACGGCGACGGCGACGGCGACGCCGACGGCAGAAATCTGCTTTTCAGTGTCCATATAATTGCTATCGCAATAAAAAGACGTATATATCGCACTGGGTGTATGCTGATCATAGCACGTGATGCGCACTCAGGTGTGCGTCGACCACTGATGGCCTATATAAGCACTGACAGTGAATTCCGCAGCTGTATTGCTGCTCGCGGAGTCATCGGTGTGTGCCTCAATCTCTTATCAGCCTGTTTGTGGCTGATGCAGCGTCTAGTGGGAAGTTGTAACAATGACTCGATATACCGTATCCATGGCAGATGCTTATGTTTTCTCTGCTGTAAGGACAGTCCTCATCCAGAAGATTGATATTATTGCGATAGCAATTATATGGACACTCAAAAGCAGATTTCTGCCGTCGGCGTCGCCGTCGCCGTCGCCGTGAGGTTCCGTACGACGTCGATGGAGATGAAATCGTCGCCGCGCGCCTCCGAACGCTGTATGTGCGAGTGAAAGGCCGCGAGGGACGCGCGCTTTCACGGGGAGTGAACGCACGGCGGAGAACAAACGCGCGTTCGGCGCCGTGCTCCCTTAAGGGCTGCATAAGTTGGCGTCTCTTTCCTCCTTTACAATCACCTATATGTAGAGCAAACGCGCCTTCTTCCGACGCCTGAAAGGACGTGCGGAGGGGGGGGTGGGAGGGGGGGAAGGGAGGCGACGTTTAGCTGCGGCACCAAGTGCCTATTTATATCAGAGGCTCCGGCAACAGTCACCAAAGCCGCACGCATTTTGTGCGAACGCGGGCAAAACGCCGACGGCGTCGACATCAGTTCTACGCGTTGCCGTTGCTGCTGCATGTCGAAGTTTATACAGCTGATAAAGCTACTATGATTACTCCGTATAGCTCTCTACAAATTTGCTATCGCAATTGATGGTTTGCCTTTCAGGTGAAACTGCGGCAACTTTTTTATGACTCGCATGGTAACCATGTTGTTTTCATTGGAAACAGAATGCAAGATTTCATCTAGAGCGCAGCAAAACGTGTTCACACTAGAGCTCGGCGATCGGTAGATGCAGACAAGTACAGTGCTTTTTTCACCGCTATTCAAACATGAACTATTGATTTCAATCCGTACTCTGTCGCAGTCAGGCATACTAAGTTTTAAATCTAGTCCGTGTTTGTACTTTATATCTCGTGAAATGAAGATTGCGGAACCGCCGTGACTGGATGACACGCCGTGACAGTATTCCGGAGTGTGCGATGGATATGAAAACAAATTGTTATCGTTATCACTTAACCATGTCTCTGTGACACAAACCAGTGAAAACTAAACTTTGATCGACGATAAAAACAGGTATAATTCATCATAGTGTTTTTTGAGACTTCATGCATTGAAATGGATAGCTTAGTAGCTTGAATTCGACAACAACGATGCTAGTTACGTTTGATTCAACGTAAGCCATGTTGGAAGAAGCGAGGAAGTGCTATTACGCATGGTTACTGAAATTCTCAGAACTGCCTTGTTTCAAATTTAAAAAACTCTACTGTCAGTGTTCTTCCTTGCCCTGATTAGGCACTCATCTGTCCATAGGAGTTGCCAATGATTTTCTTTTTTTCAGAGACCGATCACTCGAAAATATATTTTTGTCGTTGACATAGATCGGCTTTGATTCTGTTCCTTGCAAGCCTATATCGCTAGTCTGAAGATGCGTCTTACGTGCCTTGCTTACGATTTCTGCTTTCTTCGCCCTCGATGTGAACCTTGCGGTCAAGTTTCTCGTGCCGGAGAAAGATGGCCCTGGCTGGGCAATGTCGATGTCATCCTTCGATACCAAGCAGCCACTCAGTCTTCACCTTGAGTGTAGGGTACACCCTATAATTCAACATTCGTTTTGCATGAGTTCATCTAGCTCATTTACTTTCATTTCCAAGGCTGCGTTTCTAGTTGCAAGTGCCAAGTTCGCAGTTTTAATTTTTTCATTCTCAGTCTTCAATTCCTTAGCAGTTCAACAGTTTCATTTAAGTAATCTAGGCTCCGATGGAATTTCTCAATGTCCTTCTTAAAGGCACCAACAATCGTTTCTGGTTCAGTGGACATCTTAGATTTAACGCTAGCCAGACCTTGGCGAATCACAGTAGCCTGTTTTTCATGCAGACCATTATCAAGCGCATCAACGACGCTTCGCGAGTTCAGCATTTCATGGCAGGATGAATACACAGCACAGAGACGAAAACTCTAGCTGTGGCAGCCGTTGCGATATGAAAGAGAGAAAAATGCAAACCAAAGCCCACATGTGCAGGGAATAGCAGATCCTTTTTAGCAGGATTCGCAGAGGCTCGCTCGAGCACGCTCGCAACTGCTGCCACCAGTGTCGATGACCTGGGCGTGTCCGGTTATATATAGGCTCGGTAGGAGACGGTGCTATCGCTTCGCTGCGCAGAGGTCGGCGATCAGTCCGCTGGAACATGCGCGGAAGCAAACTTTAGGACGCAATGTCACCGGATCCGCGCGCCTTGGGATATCTGTGCAGGGAATGGCCGATGCTTATTAGTAGGATTCGCAGTGGCTCGCTCGTGCACGCTCTCAACTGCTGCAACTAGTGACTGCACCTAGTTTCACTTTGGGAATCTAGACGGTGCAGCTCCCGGATGTGAAGCTGCAACTTTGACTCGGCCCACAAATCGGCTGTTGATCCTGCCTATATTTGAAGCCTACTGGGCGTTGAAGTTGATGCTGTTCCTGTTAGATCTCTCGTTGACACAGGAGTGCAGCTTTCAGCAGTGTTGCCAGGTCCGACGAGGCGGCGTAGCCAAAAGCTAGAGAAGTTGCAGCCCAAATGTAGCCAAACAGAAAAAAGTTTAAAATATTTCGTAGCCAAATATAGCCATTGTTATTTGCAATTTTATTTGTGTATACATTTTCACAATCGACAACGGCAATCCTTTTTTGCACAACCCGTCGTAACAAAATGTCCATGCCGCCGTGACAGTCAGCTCTTTACATCAACAGCGACATCATGCTTGCACAGAACACTTTTTGGTTGGCCCCGGTAGCTCTTAAGTTCCATTGAATCGCTGCAGAGGGCGAAATCAGTCCTTTTATTTTATGACAGATAGTACTAAGTTATTATTTTTAGTTATTTACAGTATTATTAACTGCGAACTCCGCTTTTTAGCTGTCGTGAACACTAAATAATGTTCAGCGCCATCGATCTCTTTCACGTTATCTCTACCTACGGAGTAGAAGTTCAGCTGTCCTGCGATCAGCGATGGCGACGTGCTCACGGCTTCTTTTTTGATGAGCTAAAACAAGTCTTTCGCGCTATGATATCTCGCGTTATTTGTCTAATCATCCTATCTTGTTTTCGCATTTTTTGTTTTTGTTTATCAATTAGCTTGGCCCGGATTAGCTGGGACACACTACCTATATACTGTCAATTTACATCAACCTGGCCGCCATCTTAGGTCTCTACCACGCCAAGAACATGCGTTAAGAAAAGGGACAGGCAACAGATGCCACTCACTGTCGTAAGCGGAGCTTTAAAAGATTACTGCCCTTACGAAAATGAATTTAGAGTTCCTTTAGAACTCCTAATGAGTTCCTATGAAGTCAAAAGGAACTCTAGAGGAACTCGCGCTCTATAGAGTCGTCTGCATAGAATCTCTATATGAAGTCTAAAGCAACCTGTCTATAGAAACATGTCATTTCACACACAATAAAAGTGCAATAGAGGGTGTATTGACGTTATATGTACTGAATTCTATAAAGTATTCCTGAAAGAACGTCTTTAGAACTTCTAACGTGACCTCTCTATAGAATGGCTCTCCATTGGCTTTCTATAAATGCTCTATAGAGGGTGTATTGATATCTTATGTACTAAATTATATAGAGGAACGTTTATAGAGCGTTTTTAGCACTTCTAATGCGGCCTGTCTATCGACTGGCTCTCAATTAGCCCTCTACAAATGTTCTATAGAGGGTGTATTGATATCTTACGTACTCAATTCTATAGAAGAACGTTTATAGAAAGTTTTTTGCACTTCTAATGTGACCTGTCTATAGACAAGCTCTCCATTCGCTCTCTATAAACGTTCTATAGAGGGTGTGTCGATATCATATGTACTAAATTCTATAGAAGAATGCTTATAGAACGTTTTTAACACTTCTAATGCTGCCTGTCTATAGACTGGCTATCCATTCGCCCTCTGCAAAAGTTCTATAGAGGTTGCATTTACATCGTCCCCGCAGGGGCGTCTGCGCAAGCAGGCGTTTGGTGAGTTGCGCCACCACGGACCCGAGCACATGAGGGTTGGAACCTCCCGCGTGTATCAGTGCGCGGCTGAGCCGTGTCTGGGGAAAGGGGGATCCTGGGGGTTGAGCCGATGCCGGGTGTTCGGACCTTTAAGGCCCCCCGGCAGAGGCAACACACCTCTTCGGCCTCTGCTTCACATAGACGGCACCCCTGGGCTGACCCACCCAGGGGAAATCGGCAGTTGCCTTTTCCTGTCCTCCTCTTTAATCTTCGTCTTTCGCTCTCACTTTCAGTCTATCCTGTCTTCTGTTCACTTCCATTACTTCCAATTTCCCAGGCAGCTAGGGTTAACCTTGTGTGGGTACCCAACCTCGGATACTCCATATTTGGTTATAGTGGTGACGTACAGCTGGCGTCTGCAGGTCTTGTGTTTACAGGCCCTCCAGCGTCCCCTTGTTGGGCTCCATGGTGGGTGGCTGGCGTTGCTGCCGAAAAATCCATATATACTTATGGCAAGTTCATTCCCCCCACTATCCGATCGCCGTCGGAAACGAGGGCGCACCGATGAAGTCTTCCAGTTTTTTGGTCGCCAAAGTGAAGAAACTTTTCCCCGATTCCATGTGATTCACTCAGAAAAAACAGACAAATCTGTACGAGCAATCTCACCTTTCCTTGTGTCAAAGACTTTGACGGATATTTTTGGACCAGGCTATAAAGCATCTAGGATGGCGAGCGGTGATCTCCTCTTGGATCTCCGAGACCAGAAACAATACGAAAAATTGCCCAATCTAGTATCATTTGCAGATGCGCAATTAACAGTAACGCCACACCGTACAATGAATACCACCCGTGGCGTTGTCTCAGATGACGATCTGTTGCAGCTGAGTGAGGCTGAACTCCTGGAGGGTTTCAGTGAGCAGAATGTCATCAATGTAAAACGGAATTAAAATGAGGCGAGATGGCAAAGAACTCCAGACCAGGCATCTGATACTTACTTTCAACTCAAGTGTTCTACCCGAGTCTATCGAGGTCGGGTACATCAAGCTTCGTGTTAGGCCATACGTGCCAAATCCTCTTCGATATTTCAAATGCCAGCGGTTCGGCAATAGTTCCCAGAACTGCAGAGGCCGCCAAACTTGTGCGAAATGCAGTAGTCATGAACACTCCTCTGAGTCATGTGAAAGCTCTCTACATTGTGTGAACTGTGATGGGGAGCACACCGCATACTCGCGGTCGTGCCCATCCTGGAAAAAAGAAAAGGAAATAGTGACGATTAAGGTAAAAGAAAACATAACTTTCAAGGAGGCACGCAGGCGGGTATTGCACCTGCCGAAAACCAGCTTTGCCGAAGTGGCGCGTCAGGGGGCAGCGCCACAGCGGCTTCCGGCGGCTGTCCGGCTCACACACAGTGAGCTGCCAGCGACGCCATCCGCCCCCTCAGCGGCTGGAGCTAGCGCTGCTCCGCCACCCCAGCAGAAGGGGCCATCAACCTCCGGGCTAGTGGCCTCCAAGGCCTTGTCCCTCGAGACGAGGCCTTCACCGCGAACAAACCGCTCTCAAGAGCGGGTGTCCAGCGCTCCGCAAGAGCCAATGGACACATCTTCCAGCCAGACGGCGCAGCCAGCGCCAAAGGAGCGGCGAGAATCTCTCGACCACTCCAAATAAGAAAAAGCCCGCATCACAGGGCCCGACAAGGGTTCTGTAAGTTAAATTAGTCTCTTTTTCAAACACACAGCACAAAAAAACACTTCCAACATACATACACAAATAATAAAATGGAACGTCAGAGGACACCTACACAACCTCGATGACGTCAAAGAAATCCTACACAGGTTTAATCCTAAGGTGCTCTCTGTTCAAGAGACACACCTTAAACCTACACAATCAAACTTTCTCCGGTAATACGCCATTTTTCGTAAAGACCGCGATGACACAGTCGTGTCTTCCGGTGGTGTGGCTGTTGTAGTCGATAGAGGTATTGCCTGCCGGGAATTAAAACTTCGTACGCCCCTAGAGGCAGTTGCTGTCCGAGGGGTGTTGTTTGACAAGCTGATCACTATCAGCTCTATATACATCCCTCCCAATTATCAACTACATAAAACTGAATTTCAAAACTACATAAATGAGCTTCCGGAGCCATACATAGTTCTCGGAGATTTCAATGCACATAACACCTTGTGGGGAGACTCGCGTTGTGATGGAAGAGGTCGCCTAATTGAAAACTTCCTTTTTTCCTCGGGAGCATGTTTACTTAATAAGAAAGAGCCAACGTACTACAGCGTGGCGCATAATTCATACTCCTCCATAGATTTGAGTATCGTGTCGAGTACACTAATTCCGTACCTGCAGTGGTCCGTTCTGAAGAACCCCTTTGGGAGCGACCACTTTCCAATTATACTAAGCTTAACAAAACAAGATGGTTGCTCGCCACATGTTCCCCGATGGAAGGTTAACTCTGCTAACTGGCAACTTTTTAAAGAAATAACATATTTAGGCCGGGATGACATTGCGTCTCTTAACATAGACGATGCTGGG
>NC_051155.1:262318924-262367675 GCF_013339745.2 Dermacentor silvarum
AAAAATATCAGTATTTCTGCTTGACACCGGTGGTATATTAGCACCGGTTGTGCAGTTGGAATCGAATTATCACACGACACACTGTAACGTGTCCAAAATTTCGGTTGTCCTGAGTCCTGACACATTAAGTCTATAGGGCTAGTGGCGGTGCCACAGGGCTGTCTGAATATTTAAGCATGTTCGAATTATCGGTAGTTTACTGTAGTCCAAAAAGCGCTCTGTAGAATGTTAGAGGCTAAAACAGATGCAAAAATAATGTGTAAGAGAGTATTTTGCATAGGCCTCAACCAGATGCAACTAAGAGGTAAACAAGCACTTCCAATATGCAAAAAGGCTTGCAAGGTTATAATTTTCAGAATCCCTCAAGGTTTTACAGATATGCCTCCGAGTATTACTCTGAAATAACACTGTTGTGACATGATACAATCTCAAATAAGGTACTACAATCGGAGATGTGCATCCAAAAATTTGGGGAGGCTTCCAAAGAATTTCAGGAGGGTTGCAGCATATACTGGTCATTTCGTTGTAGAGGGCGCTCGTTTGTAGTCCATTTTTACCAACAAACAAACAACTAGGCACGAGCAGACAGCGTCAAAATCCACGACGTCATGGCGAGTTGGTACAGGAACCATCAAGGCAGCGGCACCACCAGTCTTTCATTCTTGCGTCTTTTCTGGCTAACCAAGCCTCTTCTCACAGTGAGAGCGTATTTTTTGGTATTGTACAAGCCTAATAATTAATACAGCTCAATTTATTTTTCTCTTCGGTGTCACTTGAATTACACCATTTTGTTACGTGCCGTCCACTGCCGAGTTTCATTTCCTTTGGTACCCACTCTGTAGTTCTAACAGACTCAACTGTTTGCTATCTGTTGGTCTTTTAGAGATACAGAATTAGTACCAAGAAAAGGGCACAGCATATTGCATTATTTCAGCACAGTGCGATAACTACGCACTATGCTAAAAGCACACCTACAATGCACTACTCCAACTTATTACCTGTGGAGCCAAATGCAACAGCAACAGCGCAAGTGAGTTTGCACGAGCATACTCAATGTGTGTCACAGGCCTGCTGGTAGCCTAATTTTACTTCCCTCTGTCAGAGGCATTTGGCTAAAAATTTTTAAAAAACATAGGATCCCAATCTAATACACATGGTCTAAAATACATCAGATCACAAGACTGTACCAGACTGTAGGTACCTGAGCATTGAAAGACCTTGGTGGCATGGGCAGACACGATGGTGGGCATGGAAGCAGGTCTAAGGGACTGCCGTTCAGAATGGGATTCGCTTTGCCTTCACCGATGCTGTTCCACACAAGAGCAGTGGGGCACTTCAGTGTGATGTACTGAATAGAAATTGTAAAAGAAAGCATGATTAAAAATTTATAATCAGCTGCTGAAACATTACCAGCATGAAATCCAACTTGTCCTATCAGTGAAAACAGAAAAAATCAGTGCTAACCTGTAGAACAACTGATAATTGAAGAACAATGGAACGATGATGAGAACAGCTGAGGCATTCTGCGAAACTTGCCGCCAGAGGACTGATGGAGGGAGGATTTGGCACTGGAGACACAGTGTTCCTGGGTAGGAAACATTTAACTCTTTAGTATAGACTAGATCATAATTGTTATCTGCATCCCCAATGGCTTGTCAATGGAATGCAGATTTCTTTACGCTTTTTACCCAAAACCTAGTGTAGCAGACCTTCACCATGAAACAGCCAAAATGAGAATGACATATATTGTATGAGCACAAGAGTTACAGTACTAAAAATTGCACTTTATTAATAATTTAAGAAATCTTGCTGCCATACTGCACCAGCATCACCTCCGTGGTGATGCTGCCACACACAAGTAAAAAATTTTTACTGCATAAGTTATCTGGAGAAAAAATTAGACAAGCTTTTCTTTAAGCCAAATATGCCAAAACAAACCACAATTTTATAAAGAAACACATGGTTAAATTTTATGAGCCAATGTTGTCGCATATACAGTTATGGATATAATTTTATAACCATGCAGAAACACATCTGAATTGCAGAAAAGCTGCAAAAACTATCGGAACTACTGAACAACTTGAAACATTGCTTATTATGACATTGCAAATTATGGTGCATTTTTCGCAGCTCCAGCTAGTAGTATAAGTTTTCTTAAGTTTGATGAGACCATAGTTGAATAACCAATTGATAGCTTCATCATCTAGGCCTGATTATTTATAGATCTTGGTTTTATGTCAATTTTTGCTTTGCATAGTCTTTAGGATCTTGTTGCAAGCCGAAAGAAAACCTTCTTCTACCTCCAACAGTTAGTTGTCACTGGTGTTGTCATTAGCTCTTGGAACACGGCAGCCCCACGCTATCTTTATTGTATACAGTGCTGGCATTTTCCTTTTCTGACCTATTTATCCAAAATAATGGTGCTGAGAAACAGTTCAGATTGTAGAGATGTTAAACATTGCGACCAAATTTGTTCTTTCATGAGAAAACAAGTCTCTGCATTCCTCCTTAAACAACCCGTAACTACATGCTGTAGTACATTATATATGATACAGCCAATTAATGCTTACCTCACACAATCACCCCAAGTGTCTTTCTCGATCAAAACTTCACAGTAGGCTAATAAACAGTAAACACCCTGGTAATACCACTGCACCGATTTCATTTGTATAAATTGCAAAAATCCTGTTGATTTTTATCAATCAATCAATCTTTCTTAATACAACAATAAGGGAATACAATTCAACTGAATATGCAGATCCTTTTTTTGAACATTTTGCCCGCTAGTTCACAAGCTGCTACCATACATTATTTTAATAAAATTGAACTCTACATTTATTTACAGTGCTACATTCGTGTATTTCATTGCTAGAAAGGACATATTTTTCTTGAATGCGCAGCGCAAAAAAGACTAGGACAAAAAGCAGGAAAGGACAATGCTAGTTCAGTAATGTTGAAAGTTGGGTGAGTTGGTGAGCAGCGAGTGTCGGGTTTTCTTGTGTCTCTCCATTTTGTCCTGGTCAGTGTGCTGCTTCACCAAAACGGTATGATGAACAACACTAGTGTCTTTCCTGATATTTGTCCTAGTCATTTTTACGCTGTCCATTCAATATGTTCAACCAGTACTAACTCGCCCAAATGTTGATTCTTCTACAGGACATACATTCTGGGGAAATACGTAGGATCTCCCTCCTTTTTGATTCTATTATACAAGAAGAAGTTGTTGAATGTGTATCATATTCATTCATTCATTCAGTTTATTCACCAGATAGTACTGGATAGCTACCTGGGCTAAAAGCTGTATAGACAGCTTGACAGAGGCCCAGGAAGCCGTTACAAGGCAGATACAGCAAAACGGCAAAAACAAGATACTTAGCAACAATACATGAAGTGGACATGTAAGCATATATGTTGATAAATAAAGCCAACAAATAAAAATAGTATAGGATCAAAATAAAAAGAGTGTGTCATCAACACACAAGAAAACAGATAAAAATATGAGGATTTCATTAAAAAATAAACTGTTACAAAAAAACATTTATTACAACACTTTTACAAAAAATGCTCGCAACTAAGCTTTTGACATTATGGGGTCTCACATGTGCTCTTGGGACAAAGGAACAACACAGTAGTGCAGACAATCAAAAGGGCATTTATTGTACCTTTCATACACAAATACACGCTAGCCGAATTACTAATAATAGAACATTCACATGGGCGCGCGACAAATCAAGGAAGTCCGACTCACCGCGACCGGATAGCGAGCGAATATGTTTGCCCCAGGCTATGACACCACCGCCTAGTTGTTCACGTGTACGGTCACGCGAACGGTGGCACGTTCGAACGATCCGTGTTCATCCATATCGGTGTCCAGCTCTTAGCCTCGTGAGACGGTCCCGCGAAGCGGGCCGGCGTACACTCGAGACGTCCGTGCGTGTTGGTCGCCGATCCCAAGCCAAAGAGAGGAGCCGCGTTCTCCCTTTTACGCCCGCCTAACACCCTGTCGTCAGGTGGCGTTACCAGCGCAACACTAGCTCCATCTCTCGTAATACGCTGCAACTCCGCCGCCGTAAAGCTACGCGGCGAAGCCGGATTACAGGAACCATGCGTGGAAAACAACATCAGGGGACGCGGCCTACGAACGAGCCACCCCTGGCAATGGTTCGGCGGCCGTGCCAATGCCCGGCTTACAACGCTCGGCGACTGGGAAAAGAGCCGGCAGTCACCAACGGCTACAGCGGCTCTCGCCGGCAGGGTGCGTCGGCGCGAGCGACGCTCACTCGTGCCGACTTACGCGTCGCCGTTTCCGGAGTCCTGGACTGGAGTCGTGCCATCGAATCTGCAGACAAGGTGCTGTGACCAACGGACGCCAGCAGTGAACCCCAGAGACAATGTCGGCTCGCACGTTGTGGATAACGTGTGGACATTTCCTCGGCGCGGCCACTGTCACATGTACTAACTTTTGCTCGCGAGGCGCGCGTTGATAGACCATGTGACATGTTTCGCCGGAGTATGTGTAGTGATTCAAGGTTGGGGGGATGTGGGGATGCGTGACCCTCACGTGTCCCCTGATGTTGTTTTCCCCGCATGGCTCCCGTAATCCGGCTTCGCCGCGTACTTTTACGGCGGCGGAGTTGCAGCGTATTACGAGAGATGGCGCTGGTGTTGCGCTGCTAACGCCACCTGACGGCAGGGGGTGAACGACTAGGCGTTGGTGTCATAGCATGGGGCGAACATATTCGCTCGCTATCGGCTCGCGGTGAGTCGGACTTCCTTGATTTGTCACGCGCCCATGTGAATGTTCTATTGGTTGTAATTCGGCTAGTGTGTATTAGTGTATGAAAGGTGCAATAAATGCATTTTTGATTGTTTGCACTACTGTGTTGTCGCTCCTTTGTCCCAAGAGCACGTATGAGACCCCACAACATATATTTCGTTTCTTGGTATTCGTTCAGAAGTAAAGGGAGATTGTACTGTAGCATTTGAAGTTTGTAATCTGTGCGGAAACAGATACACCATACGATAAGGGGCTAAACTTGAGAGGAAACAAAGGTGCACCTACATAAACATTGAGTGCAGTATATGTCATGACATAGCCAAATTAACTTTAATTTACTTACCCGCCATTTGTTGTTGAAGTGGCAGTTAGTGTGACTGGACTCTGGCTCCTCGGAGAGCTGACGGTGTAGTCAGCAACCAGCTGACTTAGCTTCTTGGAACAGTGATAAGCCAGCCGCCGTGACAGCAGCTCAGAACGAGAAAACTCACCCACATACTGTTAACAGGAAAGAGAAAAAAAGCAACAACAATATTGTCTGAGAACGTAGGAAGAAATTTAGCTAAAATTCATGAGACTTGCTTTGTACAGGCACTTCAGTATGCTTAAAATGCGAAGCACACAGTACACTCTTAGTCAAAATAACCTCAAGGTTTCACAGAATACATGTAACAAAAAAAATAACAGCATGCAGATGTCCATTGCAGAGGTGCGAGCAATATTAGCAAGAACACCGAACTCAATTATAAGCACCAATTACTCAAGATAAGTGAATTTGGACCTCCCATCTTAGGTAGTAAGTAGCTTTTATGTCAAAAATTTAGGTCTCAATGAACACTTTTATGTGGGGCGTGTGTGTTTAACTAGCGTGGCTTTTGAAAGCAATTGTGGTATTCTCTATATGCTCAATGAGGTATAAAATGAATTGCTCAATTAGGAATGAAAGCATGTGCCCCGTTGAAGCAGAGCAATGCAACTGCAGCCTCCCTATAGTACTGGTGCCGTGCTGAGCTTATTCAGCATAGTCAAGGAATTAGCATCCGCTAGTTTTAGCCACTGGCTCAACAGTTCTTGCACAAACTTAGAGCAAGTGAAAATGAGCAAGTGAAAATGAGCAAGTGAAAATGACCTGCTTGTGCAAATGATGGCAAGGAAACGATATTGAGTTTCTCTTTTGTTTTATCACAGACATTAATGATTGTACTGCTGCGCACTCAACTGTGCTTGCAGGCAGTTGATTCCACTAGCAGATAGTGTAAGGGAAAACGAATTTTCGAATAGCCCTGTTTTGCAAAAATATTTGTTGAGCTTTTTTGGGTAACTTGATCTAGTGTGACATCGAGCAAGCGATTCTATATAATTACTTTTTGGTATGCCTAGTTGGTCAGGATAGAGCAAGTATAAATATTTTAGCCTCCCCAGTTCTCGACGTTATCAGAAAGTTTCGAGTTGGGCATCCTCCAGGAGTGCAGTAGGTGATACGTACTATATGAGCTGTAGATTAATCTTATGGCCTTTCTCTGCCTCATTTCTATCTTTTTAATATTAAATTTGGTGTAGGGGTCCCAAATCACTGATGCATATTCTATAATATTCTAAGTACGAAAGTTTTGTTAGCCAATAATTTGATTTCGTGCGTCAAAATTTTGCAGTGTTTCTTCTCAAGTTCCCCAACTTCCGCACTGCTTTTTTTTTTTCCGATATGGGAAATATGATCATTCCACTTCAAGGCTGATGTTATGAAAATGCCCAAATACTTACACTTACTAATCAAAGACAAAGCTCGACTGTTGACACAATATGTATGCTTCTGACATCCCTCTCTATACCTGATGTCAGGCATCAGCCTCACCATGGGCCAGTTCTATCGTTACATCGCTGCTGCATCCCATTGGTCCAATACAGTAAATGGGACAGGTCACATGAGGTACACGCATTTTATCAGTATAACGCCACACGAAAAGTGAAAAAACAATGGGGGCTAGCGCCAAACCTTACATATGACGATTATTGTTTGGGTACAAGATACACCCCAAAGGAAGTAAACTTTTTTTTAGAGAGCACCAATTCCCTGTTTGCTAGAAAATTGTAGGGGTGTGCATGGGTGCAGAAGCTTCAGGGATAACTCATGTTCATGAACAAATTGCCCAATGGCTGGGACCTATGGGCTGTTTTCTATGAGTTCACACGTGGGACATGATAGTGAAGGCCTCGAAAGTTGCTGAAGAGAGAGCAAGCAATTTTCTATGCAATAGTGTGGGCATATATTCGGCTCACATGTCCACGGTAGCAGTGTCTATAGATCACAAGCGTCTTCTTACCGTGATCAAAAAGCATTACAGTGCCAATGTAAATTCCTTCATCCTTTTTTTGGCTTACCAACAAGACTGACCTATTTTGGATTCTATAAAATGTCATCTACCAATCTAGCTTATGTTAATCTAGATTAGCGTACCTTGACCTCACAAAGCCTCAACACCATTACACACCAAAAAGAAATTAAAAGAACTTGTTTGCCTTTATTTTTGGCCATGGATAGTACACTAGTATGAAAGCAACACTGGAACGCTGAGCTATAATTGAATTAGTTTTACAGCTAAACCACCATATAATAAGGGTGTGCGAACATTCGAAATTTTCTAATAAGAAATCGAATAGCGTCCTATTTGATTCGGTCTTCAAATCAAATAGTCACTATTCGTAAATGTGAATATTTTTCGAATAACTTTCGAATATTTCGAGACATCAACTGCGCCCAAATAAGCATAAAATTGGAACAAAAGTATGGTAAGTTTTCACCCCCGCGAGCATAGTATAGACATAAAACATGAGAACTTACATAGTGGAGCAGGCTACATTACTTAGGCAGCCATACTTTACAGGCTGTACAGCGATCACTCTCACTCTCTGAAGAGTCCTGTACATGCGAAGAAACTACTTGTTTCTTCTAATGCTCCATTTGTGCTTTTAATAAACAACGCTTCATAACGTACTATAAAATGACAGAAGCTTGCTAATTTTTAAAATACTGGTATGTGAACATTTTTTATATTAATTGTGATAATGGCTGTTCATTATCCGAAAACTGTTATAAAAGTATTCGATAATCGATTCGATTCAGTTCTGGAACTATTCGATTTGTATTTGATTTGGTTTAAAATATCACTATTCGCACACCCCTACTATTTAATGAAGTCAGTAAAATTGGCAATTTGCTTCGTTATATTGAAATTCAACATTTTATGCAATTGAGTACAGTTGCCAATGAATTTCTCTTATGCAGTAGGGGCCGCAAAATTTTCCGACTTATCAGCTATCAGAAAAATAAAACTTAAATGAGAAAAAAGAATGTATAATGTTGAATTTAGACTTGGTGATGAAAGATATTGTCTTCGGAACTAGAGATTACGCAACACGCAGAAAGACAGCGCACATGATGCCACGTTATGTCGGCACGCCCACTCTTTGCACACACGGCCGATTACCTCTGAAACGGCGTGCACGAGCTGCGTATACACTCAGCCGCCTTGACAGCCATGCGCAGACACGGCCGCGCTAGAAAAAAACAGGCGCGCAAACCTGCTCCCCACCCCCTCGCACACACTTGATCGCGTTACAGCGAGTTCATCCCGCTTTTCCCCCTTCCCCTTGCTCGTACAGGAAGAGAGCGCACATCAAAGCAGTATCCTTCCCAGCTCAGCCTTGCACACTCTCACTCGCACCAGAAGCATACAGCACGCCAACGTGCGATAGGATATTATCACACTTGGACTTTGTACGGAACATTGCACTGCTCAGCTTCGGTGGTCACTCTTGGTCGCTGGAGAGGTGGGTGGGCAAGCAGTCATTTAAAATTCAACCATTTGACCATCTTTGTTCGCGGAAGTTTCTATTTATTGTCTTGGTATTCCTTTGCAGCGGCAGTGAAATTTTGTTATATTGAAATCGTGTATGAACGCACTTGTTTATACAAGTTTAAATACAAGGTGTTCTATAGTTACAAAAAGTAATGAAAAGCTAAATACAGTCGAATCTCGACAATTCGAACTCGAAGGGGCCCGAAAATTTGTTCAAACTAAACATTCGAATTAAAAGAAGGACTTATTCTTGAAATATTCGTGCACCATAGCACAATGTACGAACGGTGCGAGTCGTGAAATATTGCAGCGCGCAAACACACAGCGAGCGAGGACCACCGAATTGCCGACGCCGGCCAACGCTTGCTTGCCGATAATGGCAGGAAACAAAACTTCAGAGAACGGGCTAAGCTGGCACCGGGCTGGCGAGAGCGGCAGCGATGGGCGTGCGTGGAGACCGTCGAAGGTGAGGGAGGAGGGCGGCAGGGAAGCGGATTTCGCCTCGGCAACTCCGCCGCTGAGGTGGCAGTGGCTTCCGTGGCTCCCCTCTCAACTACCTCGTAGCTCCCTCACCTTCTACTGTCGCTGCGCGCGCCCGCCACGCCGGCGCCAGCTTAGCCCGCTCCCTGAAGTTTCGTTTCCTGCCGTTATCGGGAAGTGAGTGTTGGCCGGCATGGGCAGTTTCGTTGGCCTCTGCTGCTGCTTCCCTCTGCGCCGCAGCAGCAGTGTCAACACGTGACGAGAAAATAGAGGAAGCATAAAGGAGAAGGGTTCACTGCCATTTTTGTCGCATGGCCGAGACATGCCGAGACGTCGGCACATACAGGCGAGTCCCGGCGCGACGCAGAAACGGCGATCTTGCCATTTGAGAGAGGGTGAAATTTCTGCCATGATCTATTTTTTTTTTTTTTTGCTTCTTCGCGCACAGCATTGAGGGGTCTCTCCTAAGGTTTTGCTCTATGATAGGGTCGGAGCAATGCTGGTCGGAGGCGCTGCCGCGTGATTTGGCGCGCTGCTGAGAGCGTTCTCAGAGCACGGCATGTTCGAATTAACCGCTGCAAATGCTTGTGCGTTCGAATTACCGGGCGTTTTCACCCATTGGAATGAACATAACTTTGACGGGACTACAGCGTCAGTTCGAATAAACCGGAAGTTCGAATTAAGCATGTTTGAATTAACGAGATTCGACTGTACTTCGATATATCAAGAATTTTGTCATATTGAAGTTTGTTATATAGATCATGGGTTCTCAAAGTGGGTTCCACAGGCCTCTCCTCGGGGTTCCACGAGGCACTGCTAAACTTTCCCTGGTTCCGCGCTCGGCAAGTGGCTAAGAAAGCGATAACGAGGTGCGCTCGATCCAAAGAACCCCCATTACCCATGCTCGAGTGTCAATAAGCACATCACAGTGCGTAACAGAAATTCGCGAACTGCACAATGAATTCGCTAGCAGCTTGTAGCCACCCAGCCTGCGAAAACAGGCATAGCACCTAAGCTCTTGCACTTGAATCTTGGAGGCCGTAACTTACCACCATGCACATTTCTATGGTTTGTAGACAGGGTAGGCGCCAATAGCGTGTGCGCTGACGTTGCGTCGGAGGATTAAAAGAAACAAATGCCCAACGCAAGAGAGCAACAATGGCACTAGTGTTCAACCGAAACTAAGCGGTGCAGTCCGCATCGTCATGGTCGTCAGTGGAAATCGTACGTGATATGCCGGAACGCTTTGTGCCTAATTATGCCCTTAAACCCTTTATTCTCACGTTTATCACTGGGTGTAACACCGCGTTGGCGGCTGGCCGAGTGCCTTCATAAGGGCGCAGTTGCCATCCATGATCGCGTCAATAGCCACCACAGTTTCATCCACAGCAGTTGCGGCAAACAGTAGTTTCATTTCAACTTGGTGCGTGCGTCGGCCGCCTGCCTTCAGGAACGCAAGGGCATCTTTTATGATCGCATCGATAATAACCGTGGTTTCGTCCGCAGCGGTGGTGGCAAGCAGTAGTTTCATTTCGACCCGGTGCAAAGCTGTCGAAGAAGAACACCGGCTACATTGCGACGGACGGATGATTTGTTGGTGACTAGCTCACTTGCGAAAAAATAATCAGGGTGTGCGCGCAGTACTGAAAAGCGCGTCTCAGATGAAGAAGCTCACCGCGGCTGCGCTGGGAAGTCGGGCGGCATTCGCCAAGGTAAATATACCTGGTAGTGAAGCTTCCATATAAGCCCATACGTTCAAAACATGGCGGTTCATTGGCGGTTAATGGGGCATAGCGCCATCTGTGAGAGAAGGGAACACTTCCGGCGGAAGAAAAAATAATGTGACGTCATATCCGTTAAAAACAGAAGTGACGTCATTTTGTTCTTAAAGGCGCGAAATTTGTTTTCGGAGGCCTGCCATTACAGCTGTATATTCAAATGCCCCACCATTCGACTTGATAGGAGTCCCAAACTTTCAGCGCGGAAAGCGATGCAGGAAAAGGTCAGCCGTACGGGTGTCGAAATCACATGCCTGCACAGAACATACTTTCTTTGGAGGCCGACAAACGCTTTGGGCGCAGAGTGCTCATCCTTTTGTCGGACGCTAGAGTGTACTAGACAATGGTCGAGTGGGCCAAACGGCGCTCTTCCGCTGAGTCGCCGCATGTGGAAAAATTGTGCGAGGGCGCTGCGAGCGAACTGGACTGGGGCGGAGATGCGCTCCGCGGCATATTCAAGGTACTTTCGCTACAGGCGCCGAGGCCGATTGCGCATAGTACGCTCTTGAAATACTACTTTATTTCAACTGCAAATTTATGTTTACACCATTTTGCCAAACATATATATTTGAGGCATAAATTGTACAATGCGACATCTTCAATTTTGCTGTCGTTGTCAAGCACGTTGTCTGATAGCGAGCGCGCATTCGCTACGAAGACACTGGCAGACGCCCAGTTTTTCTCGCAGAATGCCTGTGCAATATTTTTTTACGTTTTAGTTGCTTTGGTGCACCCATGACTCTTGACGGCCGGTACCAAATGTAGTTTTTTTAGCCAAGTGAACTACCACTGTTTTCTAAAGGTAACTGGTATCTCCGCAACATGAAGCTACGTAAGAACATTTTATTATTGATATCGTGTCATTTTACGCTCGATTCTTGTAGGTGGATATTGATCAGGGACAATGATCGAAGAAAACAATATTAGAGTGAAATAAACCAGGTTTATTAACTGTGTGGCGCGAAGAATGGCAAATGTATTTCTAGGCAATTAAATCAAAGGGTACATAGACATATATATTCACGATATATGTGTATGGGAAAAATAACAAATATACTAAATGCACTAATTGAAAAAGTGAGAACACCCGACCGGAATAAGCGCACATGTTAGCAGTAACTAACACACTTATTAGTGAATACTGCACATAAAACTCTTATTCGCAGAAATAATACTCATAGCAGCCTAAAGCATCTTATATATATATATACATTTACGCAAGTGTTATTGATATACTGTATGACGCCGAACAGTCGTTTCCGTTCGAGTGTAACGCATAACAGCACCATTGAAGCCTCAAAGGTGAGTGACCGCTGCAAGTGAGGGCTGTTATTTCGAATCATTGTGCAGCCGGGGAGTCATGGCTGTTGCGCAGAGGCCCAGTTCCTGAGAGCATTAACGCACGGCTGTTAATAAGTCCTGCTTAACAAGTTCCTAGCTGTCATTCAATATGAACGCCCCCGTTTGGGGGCAACCAGTAAATCTGCTAACTTGATTCAGACAAAGATTTTTGACAGTCTCACCATGTTTGCAACCCATTAAAACTGGGTGCCCCATGTGGTACCACACTTATCTTCAAAGAACGCAACAAATCTGCACATATCTCTACGTGTATGTGAGGTATGCCGTTCTTTTAATTGTTTCATTAGTGCACCGATAACTGAAAGTGCACCGTTAATAATATAAAAGCTGCTGAGTTGAGCTGTCATACATTTGGGAACGCCATTACATTTATGTATGAAATATAGGATAGGCCTAACATGTTTTTCTCGGAAATCAGACTCGAGAATAATTTATTTTGTTTACACCCCTAGAAAAAAGCCGAAGAACGCAGCCACATGCTTTTCTCTCATTTCTTTAATTTAAATAAATTCTTGGGTTTACGTGGCAATACCACGATATGATTATGAGGTTTAGTTTGCACCACCTGGGCTTCTTTAACGCGCTTCTAAATAGAAGTACACGAGTGTTTTTCCCTTTCGCTCCCGCCGAATTCTGCGACCTGAATTGAACCCGCGAGCTCCATGGAGTTTAGCAGCCCAACGCCGTATCCGCTATATAGACACTAATTAGGCTACCAGGCCAGCTTTCTTTCTTTCCTTCTTTTTTTTCTTTTTTTGAAGTACTGACTGGAAAAAACAATGTTTCCACATACAGCTTATGGCCAAAGAGTAGCATATAGAATGACTAACTAAAACTGTTTTCGGCGCTCGAGGTGCGACCGCAATAAATGACCCCGTACCAATTACTCCGCATTCTGTTACGCAAGTAAGGCAGAAACTTGAATGGAATGTTGCGCTGCAGTTTACTCTTTTTTTTTTTTAATCTATAACAATGCTTCCCATAAATCTCAGTACAAGGCGCCGGATGGGGCAGATATGCTATACACTTGTTTGAAGTGGCAAGCAGGAAGGTTACATATGTTTCTCCGTCTGCGTTTCACAAGACCTACTGATGGAAAACTATATGCGCAACAATACACACGAGAGATACAAGCTGCTTGATTGAAGAACGAGAAAAATATTTGTTTTCCAAAGGGAACCGTACAATAGCATAGTAGAATGAAAGCCGACACTGTGGCCACAATGCACGACCATCACCGAGCGGCATTAAAAAATAAAATAAAGAAGAGAAAGCAAGGAATTTATTCTTAAGGCATAAATACGTGTCATATGCAATTATGAACACCATTAGAGCGTTCTGAAAGCAAATATCAGCATGCGAAGTAGTACGAATGACCCCGCCGAGCTGTATCGCCAGCAGTTTCCAATGGCGCAACCTTGATGCGGCCCAATCCACTTCGATCACAGTGCCACCACAGTATTTTTCCACATCGGGCGCCTCACTGCAAAGCATGCGCTGTCCCAGCCGCTCGTCCCACTCGACCGTATTCTAGTACACTCTAGTCGGACGCCAAGCCAGTCGGCCAGCGCTGTCACACGAAAACAACTAAAGTAAACAAGTATCTGACGGTCGCAACTCACTACTTTTGACTGCACAGGTTAAGAAACAATGAAACTACCCGCGTCACCAAATTCAGACAAACGTCGACAAGCAAAACAACACAACATGTGAAGGGGGCATATTGTAACAGGTCAACTTTACGAGCGCGCGTTTCCACGCTCTCCAAGAGCTGCATTGCATTGCAAGTGATAGCGGCGTCAACGCCCGCCGCTATCAATGGGCGCTCTTACGGTGGGCGCTGAAAAAAAGGTATTTATTAATAATGATCAAGTAAAATAGAGTTGTCTCTTCTTTTCTCACCATACGTACACAAAATTGATTAGGAATGTTATTTTCATTGAATGAATTTAACTGCGTCTCGCTTTAATTAAAAAATGCTTTTTTCTTTCCCAGTGTTTATTCCCTCCAAACATAGTCGCGCTTCAATCGCTGCTCCCATAACCACCCTTGCTGATGTCGGTTACAATTCGTTCTGAACCGCTTTTCGCCCGAAGCATCGCAACCTATGTGGATCGACCTTGGCTTCGCCGCTGCAAGCGCTAATCAGTCAGGAGATGACAAGAATTGCAGCTTCCGCACTGCTCCTGTGCAAAATAGAAACAGGATCTGCTGATTCATTGAGTAAATAAAAGCGTGTTGACGTAGTAAGCATTTGTTTATTTTCTTGATATCCTTGATAACTCGACATTTGATTAATTCGCACATTTGTTTTCGGTCCGGTGAAATCCAAATTAACGAGATTTTACAGTACTCAAAGTAGAGTCGGCACTAATTCTAAGACCTCTTGTGATGAAATGTTATAAGCGTCCACATGCGATTAAGCACACAGAACTGTAATTCCTGCTCGGTATATGCCTTGGTTGCACTGCTGTCTTCTTTTAGCTCATAACTACCTATAGCAGACAGTGTGGACCACGTGGGTTGCACGTCGCCATCAAAGTAGCCTTCCCAACACTACCATTGTCCCCAAACATGTCGCCTAGCCTCTCTATTAGGGAAAAAAGAGAGGGGGGGGGTCCTTGGCACTTCAAGAAGCTTAGCAGGGTTCCCTGGAATGAACAAGCCTGAGAACCCCTAAATTATAGAAGTTAAACTGTTTTTATTTAGTGATTAGTTTCCAGAGCTATCCAAACTGAAACTTCGCTTCAGAACTTCAAAGTCTCTACTATGTGTTTGGCTGAAGTTTCGAGTGCTTAAATAGGCGTATCAAAAATTATACTTTGAGCATTGTGGAGAAGTTGCAGAGCTGCAACTGACCTGCAATGTGAGTGGCATGACAAGCTTCAAGATGGGGTCATCTGGACTCTTGGTCTTCTCAACCAGCTCCAGAACCCAGTTGAGAAAGTCCTGATGATCCAGAAGCCCTTCCTGCAAAAAAAAAGAAGTATTTTAAGAGAAGAATACCACATGCAAAACAAGAGTCAATTTGCTCATATCAGAGCAGTAATTTAAGTGATGGTCCCTTCGGCTGCGCATTACAGAAGTGGAGACTGGGCCATATTTTAAGTTGATACCTTTCAGGAATGCACTGACTACACTCAAGGGTGCATGCCACTGAGAGTGTTCATGTGATTCCCCAGTAATGCTGACTGCACTCGGCGCCTCCCTTTGTCAACACTAAAGTTCCAGGACTGCGTAGTGCACACAGCTGGTATGCTTCGTTTCATGAAAGTAAGTGCATCTATCACATAAAAGATTGATTAAGGTGCACTGCAGGGCCTCTTCATATTGAAGAAGGTCTACTCTGAAGTCAATGGGTTTGCAATTTGAAACCTCAAGTTTGTTGCCCTGGATCCTCTTCTATTGGCACTTTTTATTTTTTTTTATGGGCAAGACAAGAGCACTTAGAACTGCTCGCAATGTGCTGTCGGGACAACTCACACTAGTGTTGGTAGTGTAATTGAGACCAGTGTGAGCTCATCCAAGAGAACTTTGACCATTTCTGGTTGCTTCTTTCATTCACTAGGAAAGCCTTTTGAGAGCTTTAGCATACAGTGCTTTAACACTGTGGCATCAACTTAAGCTTCACCAATCTGAAACCTACGCTCATGAGCTGAAGCTTGCACCTGTGTTGAATCTTGCACAGAAGAAACCTAAAGCGAATCAAAATTTTGCATAGATTGCACCTCCCAGATATATTGTGCAAGTAAAGTTAACCTTGTTGAGTTGTGTGGGGATGCGTGACTCTCACGCACACCTTGATGTTGTTTTCCCCGCATGGCTCCCATCTCCCGTAATCCGGCTTTGCCACGTGGCTTTACGGCAGCGGCGTATTGCGACAGATGGCGCTAGTGTTGTGCTGCTAACGCCACCTAATGGCAGGGTCACTTGGGGGCAAAAGGAAGAAGGCGCTTCCTCTTGGACATGGGGTCGGTGAGCGATACAGACGTTCTGCACATGCGCCGATCCACGCTTCTCGAGACCGTCTCGCGAGGCTAGGAGCAGAACACCGGAATGGTTGAACACGGATCATTCGGACACGCGACCATTCTCGTGACCGTACACATGAACGATTATAGGCGTTGGTGTCTAGCATGTGGGACAACATATTCGCTCGCTATCCGGTCGCAGTGAGTCGGACTTCTTCGATTTGTCGCGCACCCATCGGCGTAGTAATTCGGCTAGCAGGATTATATGAAAAGTGCACTAAATGCCATTCTGATTGTTCGCACTACTGTGTTGTCGTTCCTTTGTCCCAAGAGCCGTGTAAGACCCCACAGTTGACATTTGATAATTTAGAGAGTCAGGTAATTTCGACTCAATGGCCAGTCCTAACACACATAAGCATTATTATATAGCACCAAACACTCATCAATTCAAAATCATTTCGCTGTGAATCAGAAATTCACAATGCCCAGGAAAATTGCAACAGCACACCACAAAGCCACGGCTAGTGTCAAAATCGAATTAAGTGGCACACATTCTATGATCCTCGCCAAGTGAAAAATGACTCTTCAGAGTGATTAACTAAAAATATATAATTTTTTTTAGTTGACATCAAACCAACAAATTTTTCTTTATAATGTGCAGTGTTATACGTGGTTTACTGTTAAATGGATAAACTACCATAATGCAATTTTTACAAATGTAATAAAATTCACAAAACATCTGTTTTGAATAGGCTTGAAAGAACTAGGGCCCGTAATTTGTAATGTTATGTTTTCCATTTTAATCATGTGTTGCACTGAGGGTGCGATCCCAGCAAAGTGGCCTCAGATCCATGTCTGAAGCAATGATTATACAAATGGAAAATAAAGTACATTGTTAGAGAACATGGCCCCGGGGATGTGCCACGATAGCGGGAGTGAGGCATGCTATGTGAGCGCCCTCAAAGAAACTCGGTGGTATGCACCTGTCTGAAATGTGAAACGAGTGAGAAACTTGCCGTAGTCAATTGTTTTATTGCTAGATGAGATTATACCAGTTTTCACATGTTGCAAAAATAGACACACGTGCGGCAGTATCCACGGTTTGCACCTGTAAACAAAGTGTTTATCGCACACCTACGGGAGAGCCATGCTGGTGAACATCTCACGGTAATGCTTTGAGTGATAAGAAATGAGACAGAATTCAGTTTTCTTGATGCTCCATAACTTGAAACAACAACCATGAGAATGCCGATTACAAAATGTGCAAGGGCAGGTGTGAGTATGCAGCAGTAAACTAGGCAAAGCAATATACTTCCAAACAACTGCATTAGCAGCCACCATACAGCAAAATGGTGGCAAGTCGAGGGGAGGCAACACAATAAGAAATATTTTAAGAAGTTAAGTAAGATTGCAGCATCTCCAGAGCGACACTAGGCGGTGATTTGTTACAGAAAGACAAGCCCCCATATATGCCTTGACCATTTGAGACCTGTTTCCACCGCCATAAATGTGCTGCGGTGATACTCAAGGGTTTAGTATGAAGTATCAAGATAGTTCATACATCGATTTGGAAGGCATCTCAGCACCATCGCAAATTTAGAAGGTATGAAAAAAAAAAAAGACATTTATCCTGTTTTACCTACTTCCTCCCCTATTTCTCCCTCCTCATCTATCCTGCAAAGAGGGTCACAAGGACCTTACCATTTGTATGCTTTGTGGAAAATTACCATTTCCATGCAGATTTTGTGCAAAAGAGAAAAAAAAGATAACATATATTACCTCACAATGTACAAGTTGTGGGCACTGAGGTGTGCCCCGGCAACTTTGTGTGGGCATTCGCCTATTCTGTTGTCCCTATGCCTCTCCCTTTCCACCCGTGAAGGGGTGGCTTTTTCCACGGACAACTATGCGGTGGTGGTACTGCCTACCGTGGCAGTGCAACCGGTGCGATCGGCAGAATGAGCACAAGGAAGTCTTCTTCTCCAAGACAGCGTCAAGGTACATACATGTTTTTCTTTTCGTTCGCCAACCCCTTTGTTTGGGCATCACTAGGACTTGAGCTCGTCTGCAGTGCCTTGCACCTACGGCAAACGCGTATATCGTGTTGCTCCTTTTCCAAATGCTAAGCGGTGCCTAGTGCTCACACATGGTCATACTACTCTGAGCCGCTCTTATTGGAGGCCCAAGCAGAGATTACTCTAGCTCTGGTGAGCCCACTGGTCATCGCGAGAGGACGCAGTATAGCTGCGGGTACTCTTTTCCCTTTGCAGCGTGTCGTGGGAAATATTGAAGAGCAAGAGCTGCTGCAGTTCTGATTCAGCAACAGCTACTGCGTTTGTCACGATCATTGCCACCAAGTTGGTTCTTTTCTTTACGGGCACAAGTTCACCCAATAAAGTGTTTATTTTTATGCATTTACTTTGTAGGAGGGACGTGACGGCGGCTGTACGAGCCGTGCCGTCGTCCCTACTCAGAAGGGCGAAGGCGGCGAGCCGAGCGACGGGGCTGCAACGACCAGCGTGGCTGGCTTTTCGAACGACACTGCGCGTGCCGAGCTTGCGCCTCGAGCACGCGCTGCGCTTCTTTATTTTTTTCTTCGACAGCCGGCGCTGAGGCACCGGCTGAGAGCGCCGACCAGAGCGCCCCGCGTTGCGGCGTCGGTGGGCGCTACAGGGCCCCCCGCCCAGACGGAACGGCGAATAAACAAGTTTTTCCAAGTGCAAGAAAGGTCCGTGGGCAGTCCAAGTAGCGAGTCCGTTGGAGGCGAATGGAACTGGCAAGTCCTTCCGGTGGACGAGGCTGCGAGTGGCGTTGCGGACGCACGGTACACAGAAGGCCGGCACGGAGAGGGTGAAGGCAGACGCCTCTGCAGCAGTTCACGCAGACCTGGCGGAACGAACGGGAACCATGCGCAGTCAGTAGTGGGCACGACAAGCCGCTAGCACGGTCGTCACGCGCTCGCAGATGCGTCAGCTCTGGTGGATGTGGCTTAAGCACGCGCTTGTCAGGGTTTGCCCTACCAATCGTAGAGGTCGCAAGCTGCAAACATCTGCGCGCGACACCACCCGAGTCAAGAGAAGAGGGTCTGGGACGCGCGGGCCGGAGTCTCGGTCTTGCCACGGTCAACGGCCTTGGACGGGATTTACGCTCGTGACAGCCAGGAAGGCGTCGTCGGACGACGCTCGATGATGGCACCGGTGCGGGTAGTCGAAAATCTGGGACAGCCGGAGCAGAAGCAGCCGAGTCATGTTGCCTGGAGATATCCAACGTGGGCACGACGCGAAGGACAGGATGAGACGGTGGACGCGAGACTGCATCGCGGCTCGCGTCGCGGAATGATGGTGTCAGTCTAGCTGCCCTATCCTCGTCGCGCGACGGTTGTGCACAGCCCCCAACGTCTGACTTGGCAGCGTGGAGGCCAGAAGGGCCCAATGGCAAGTCGGTCGAATGAGAGGACGGGCAGCGCAGGGCAGGGCCGAAGGTTACAGCTGCTGCGTCGCTCTCGATGGCTTGTAGGTGCCGCGGTGTATCGACAGTTGCCAAGGTCGGAGGCAGCGGAGACGGCACGGGGCAGGGCTCTTGCGTTGACCCGGAGGCTCGCTCAGCCGGCAGCGTAGACAACTCGGGTGAAGCGTTGGTCGGGGACCGAATAGCAGGAGCGACGTCGTTGGCGCCAGACCCGATGGCGTGAGGCACAGGAGCCGGCGTAGGGTCAGTGATGGCACCACTGTCGCGTATCATCGTTGGAGGCGAGCAAGGCGATGGCGTGGCCGGTATCGCGGTCGTGTCGATACCCTTGGTGACGCCATTATGCGCGTACTCACACGTAAGAGACCCCTGGAGAGAGCCGGAGGCCGGGGACTGTGCGGTAGCGCATCGGGTTGTCGCCGAGATGGTATCGGGGCAAGTCGAGGGAGGAAGGCTTGCCTGGTGGTGGCTTCCGGGCACAGGGAGAGATGCGGGTAGCGCTGGCGGTGGGAACGCAGGCAGCGATTCGCGCACCGTGCGGTCAGCCACTGGAAGTGGGTGGTAGGCAGCGCCGAAGAAGTCGAGCACGCGCTGCCGCAGTTCGTCGTACGGTCGCGGGCCAGGCGATGGAACGCCGAGGTGGAGCTGGAGAGCAAGCGGCAGGACGTCGAGGAGTACCGCGTGCTTGAACTCCTGGATCCAGATGTGGTTAAGCTCCAGAGCCGCCTCGAACTGAGCGAACCATGCGCCGACGTAGCTGGACGAGAACGGCGGCAGTGGTGGGTCGAACTGCGGCTCCGGCCAGTGAGCCATGGCAGCGTGTCGCTCGGTGGAACGCGCGTTCTCCCGGGTCACCAATGTAGGAGGGACGTGACGGCGGCTGTACGAGCCGTGCCGTCGTCCCTACTCAGAAGGGCGAAGGCGGCGAGCCGAGCGACGGGGCTGCAACGACCAGCGTGGCTGGCTTTTCGAACGACACTGCGCGTGCCGAGCTTGCGCCTCGAGCACGCGCTGCGCTTCTTTATTTTTTTTCTTCGACAGCCGGCGCTGAGGCACCGGCTGAGAGCGCCGACCAGAGCGCCCCGCGTTGCGGCGTCGGTGGGCGCTACAACTTCTTAGTCATCATCTCGTTTCTACCCCACATGACAATGAACAGATGAGGCAGGTATACTCACCTCATAGAGGTGCGAGGCCAGGTTGGTGCAGTAATGCCACTGCTTGGCAATGGTGGTGTCAGGCGGAATGCTGGGAGCAGCAGGTGTAGCTGCAGGAGGACCAGGACTTGCCCCGCCTCCACCACCAGGACCACCTGGTGTGGTACCGCCCCCTCCTGGTGGAGGTGGTGGTGGGCCTGTCGGATGGCTATGTTCCACCAGCTTGTGTAGTAGCTCCCGCAGAAATTTGCACAATGACGCAGTCCACTCTGCAGCAAGCAAAAGGAAAAGCAGCATTGAATGGACGAATGTGAGCTTAAAGCTAAATCCTCGTCATATAATCTGCAGCATCATATACTATATGTGAAGGTTTCATTTCAGTGTTATAAGCAGTCGGGAAAAAAGTTACAATTTTTGGGGTGACAGGGTGTAAGTAAGAGTAACATTTTTCACATCTGTAAGCTAATGCACTGTGAGCACACAACAATCTGATGCATGGACAGAATGGGCTGAGCTTCTCATTTCAAACTTCCATTTCGTTTATATTTCTCAAAATCCTTGACATAATGATGTGTACAAAGAGAGCTCACTTAGTATTATTGGAAGACCCATCAATCTTGGTTTCCTGTGCCTTTCATGCACAGCAGTGCAACAAGCAAAGTGAAGTGGCACTTACCATTCAATTGAAAGAACTTTTTGATAGCAGTAGGCACTAAAATGATCAAGCCTGTCACATTTATGTGACACTACAGAGTGACGATCTATAAGCCTCATTTCAGCATTGTATCCATAACACCTAGAAGGTCTGGAAGGCACCACAATGATTTGCCACAGCCTGATGTCTATAGTATACCATTTCCAAAATTGGTGCATTATGGGGTGTGCCATAAAATGCAAATGTTGAGGGACATGATTATAAGAGAAGATAAAGTGAGTTTTGGGAGGTGTTTAAAAGGCATGAATCAAACAATACTGATAACCGAAAACACACAGTAGCTTGTGCTTCAGTTTATTTGCCTGCACTTAATGAAGGCAAAAGGCGTAACGTATCAGAAACAGGACACCAGAAGAAAAACAAAGACAACACATGTGGTGCTAACTTTCAACAACAAGTTTATCACAGCATGCATATATACCCTTCTCTTGCCTACAAGAGAACACGTGCTCCGAGCAACCTGATAGCACCTCTCGCAACAGAATGGGAAGTTAGCAATAAAAAATCATGCCATGCACATTCCTGATAATGAAATGGACAGTTTGCTGATGCAATACCCACCAAAGGTGACTCTTTGAAGATACGGTGATTCTAGGAAAAAAACAAAACGAGATGAGCAGGCTCATCATTGAAGCATATTGTCACGAGCCTCGAGAAGTAGCCCTGAAGGTTTAATAAACGTAGAGCAGCTGGCTCTTGGAAGACGCGACCGTCGGGGCTGGCTCGAGCAGAGAAGGAGCGCGGTCTTCTTTCTTCTCTTGGGCTCGACCCACTCTTGCCCTCGACCCACTACCTACAGGTGGCAATATCCCCCCTTCCGAACAAAAGCATCGCCTCGATGCTAAAAAAAAATAGGCGTAGAAGACAAAGAAGAGGAAGGCAGGCAAAGCGAAAGTACACAAAAAAAAATGTAGCCGTCACGCCGGCACAGTCAATGAACGAAGAAGCAAGCTCCCAAAGATAAATGAAAAGTAGAAACAAAGAAGGGAATGAGAGAAAAAAAATGAAAACAAAAAAAATTACGGACGCGCAATGTACGGCTTCATGCGCACAACATGAACTATGTCTGAGGTCGGTTGTCTTTGTGTCCTACTCCGTGTCTGCGATGTTGTGTCCGGAACAACTTCGTAGTTTACGTCACTGACGCGGCGGAGCACTTTATACGGACCGAAATACCGGCTCAGAAGCTTTTCACAGAGGCCACGACGGCGAACGGGGGTCCACACCCAAACTTGGTCTCCGGGGTTGTAGGACACGTCCCTGTGGCGGATGTTGTAGCGTCGTGCGTCTGCCTGCTGCTGCTGGCCGATATGCAGCCGCGCGAGCTGCCGAGCTTCCTCAGCACGCTCTGCAAATTCCTCGGCGTCAGTTGTCAATTGGTCAGCGTCTTGACACGGCAGCATAGCGTCCAGCATCGTCTGGACTTCGCGACCGTAGAGAAGGCGAAAGGGCGTGAAGCGCGTCGTCTCTTGCACGGCGGTGTTATACGCGAAGGTCACGTAAGGCAAGATCCGATCCCATGTTTTGTGTTGAACGTCGATGTACATTGCGAGCATGTCTGTGACAGTCTTATTCAGTCGCTCGGTAAGTCCGTTGGTCTGCGGATGGTACGCGGTCGTCTTGCGATGCCTGGTGTTGCTCAATTCAAAAACTTCGTCCATAAGCTGCGCTGTGAAAGCTGTCCCTCTGTCGGTTATTACAGTGGAGGGAGCACCGTGACGCAAGACGATGTGGCGCATGAAGAACTGTGCTACCTCTGAGGCCGTGGCTCTTGGGATCGCCTGCGTCTCAGCATAGCGTGTTAAATAATCAGTCGCGACGATCACCCATTTGTTACCGTCGGCCGAGAGAGGAAACGGTCCGAGAATGTCCATGCCGACTTGGTCGAAAGGCGTGTGAGGTGCTTCAATTGGCTGAAGTAAGCCAGCCGGTTTAACGGATGGTGTCTTGCGGCGCTGGCATTCACGGCAGCCTTTAACGTACTGTTTGACGCTTGCTGAAAGCCCGGGCCAATAGTACATTTCGCTTACTCTAGCGAGTGTTCGTGAAAAGCCTAAATGACCAGATGTCGGTTCGTCATGGCAAGCGAAGAGGATGTCGTCGCGCATGTCCCTTGGAACCACCAGGAGGTAAGCACGGCTGGTCGAACGAGCATTCTTCTTATAAAGCACGTTGTCTCGCAGACAGAAGGACGTCAGCGAGCGGGACAGATGGCGTGGTATGGTTGTGTCGCGGCCCTCTAAATGATCGATGATCGGTCTAATCTCAGCGTCGTCACGCTGCCGTCTGCTCAAGTCCGACGAACTAATGGCGCCCAGGAAGCCGTCATCATCCTCTGTTTCCTGACTGGCAGGATCAATGGGTGCGCGGGACAGCGTGTCAGCGTCTTCATGCTTACGGCCAGACTTATAAACGATGGTGATGTCAAATTCCTGTAGCCGCAAGCTCCACCGTGCCAGTCGTCCTGAAGGGTCGCGCATGCTTGCCAACCAACAGAGGGCATGGTGGTCCGTCACTACTTTGAAGGGACGACCATAGAGATAGGGGCGAAACTTGATGATCGCCCACACGACCGCGAGGCACTCTTTCTCCGTAGTCGAATAATTCGCCTCGGCACGGGACAGGGAGCGGCTGGCATACGCTATAACTCTTTCCACTCCATCTTGAAGCTGGACGAGCACTGCGCCAAGGCCAATGCTGCTGGCGTCGGTATGCACCTCAGTATCAGCATCATCGTCAAAATGTGCAAGAACGGGTGCTGACTGCAGGCGCTGTCGTAATTCAGCAAAAGCCGCCTGTTGCTCATTATGCCACACAAATGGCGTATCGTCCCTCGTAAGGCGTGTCAGGGGTTCCGCTATCTTCGAAAAGCCTTTAATAAACCGGCGATAGTAGGCGCACAAACCCAGGAAGCGCCGGACGGCCTTCTTATCGGCAGGAGCTGGAAACGCGGCCACAGCGGCAAGCTTGTCGGGATCGGGTCGGACCCCTTTGGCGCTTACTACATGCCCGAGGAACTTGAGCTCTTCGTAACCAAAGTGACACTTTTCGGGCTTAAGTGTGAGGTCTGCCGATCGGATGGCTTCTAGCACACTCCGTAGGCGGTGAAGATGCTGCTCGAACGTTTCAGAGAAGATGACCACATCATCCAGGTACACAAGACAGGTCTGCCACTTCAGTCCAGTAAGGACAGTGTCCATCATTCGCTGGAAAGTAGCCGGGGCTGAACACAAGCCAAAAGGAAGCACTCGAAATTCATAGAGCCCATCTGGAGTCACAAAGGCTGTTTTCTCGCGGTCGCGTTCGTCTACCTCGATTTGCCAGTACCCGCTTTTTAAATCGAGAGAAGAAAAATAGTGGGCACGCCGTAGTCTATCTAACGAGTCGTCGATACGCGGCAGCGGGTACACGTCCTTTTTAGTCACGTTGTTGAGCTTGCGGTAGTCGACACAGAAGCGTAGCGTTCCGTCTTTCTTTTTGACAAGAACGACCGGAGACGACCACGGGCTGTTAGAAGGTTCGATGACGCCATCGTCAAGCATCTCGCGGACTTGCGTACGTATGGCTTCGCGTTCTTTTGCCGACACGCGGTAAGGCTGCTGGTGTATCGGGCGTGCGTCTTCGTACGTGATGATCCTGTGTTTAGTGATCGAAGTCTGGCGTACCTTGGAAGAATGTGCGAAGCAGGTCCTGAATTCAAGCAAGAGCTTGCGCAGTGCTGTCTGGCTATCGGTGGACAGTTCAGAATTGATGTCGAGATGGCCCAGAGACGTGTCTGCTGTCTCCACTACTTCTGACGTGAAGCAGTTGTTAACGTTTGCTACTGCGTCAGCAAACGCTAACGAAGTGCCGCGGAACAGGTGTCGGTGCTCGTAGCTAAAGTTGGTAACAAGCAATTGCGAATGACCAGCACGAATCTGTATAACACTTCGAGGCACACAAACACCTTGCTTCAGTAGGTGTTCCAAGTTACTTTCGGCCACCGCTTCGCCATCGCGTAAGCCACAGCATGTAACGTCGACGAGGACACTGGCTCGTGGAGGAAGCGTGACACTGTCTGCCGAAACACGAAGTACGTCGTCGCGCCGTTGGCCGTCTTGCACGTCGATTGCTCGTGCGGCAGAGAAAGTGATACGACGCTCTTGCAGATCGATAATCGCGCCGTACTCCTGCAGGAAGTCAACCCCAAGAATAACGTCGCGGGAGCATTCGCGTAAGACAAGGCAGCTCGCAACGAATGTAGATCCTTGAATCTCAACTCTAGTCGTGCAGGCGCCCAGCGGAGTAACGACGTGGCCGCCAGCCGTCCGAATCTGCGAGTTATGCCAGGGCGTGATCACTTTCTTCAGCTGCGTTGCTATTTTCCTGCTTAGTATGGTGTAGTCTGCGCCGGTGTCCACTAAAGCACTCACGGCATAACCGTCAATGGTCACTGGTATATCGAGCGAAAGCCGGTCGTCTCGTTCAGCTGCAGGTGATGGCGGATCGGTATGTTTCCGTAACTGCGTCCGTCGGAGGTCTTCAGCGCTTCGACCGTCAGCGACCTCGCCCCCAAAGATCGCCTCAGTTAGTTTTCCCGGCGGGGACTGGTCGACCGCTCGGGAGAATAGCGCTGGGGCGGAGGTGAAAATCGTCTGGGAGACGGCGATCGCGACTGCCGCCTGGCAGGCGGTGGCAAGCGCTGCTGAGAGAGGTAGTCCTCAATGTCCCGGGGTCGCTGGCCGTATCGGGGTGGCGGCGAGTATGCGGAAAAGCCGCGAATCCCAAGGCGCCGGTATGGGCACTGGCGGTACAGGTGGTCAGCTTCACCGCAGTGGAAGCACAGAGGCCGATGATCGGGTGTGCGCCAAACATCCGACTTCCGAGGGGGCGGGCGTCTGTCGTCGACGTAGCGAACCGCTTGCTCCGAATGGTGGGCAAATGGAGCGGCATGAACAACCGGCGGCGGTGTATACCCAGCGTCGTAGTACGACATCGGCTGCGCCGACTGAATTGACACCGTAGGAGGAGCACGAACGAACCGCGGCGGAGAGGGAGAAGGGCGCTTCAGGGCTTCCGCGTAGGTCGCACGCGGATATTCAACAGGTACTGCCGCAGCGTTAGCAGGAGGCGAAGGTGTCCACGGAGCGCCTGGTGCACTTCGTCCTTGATAATGCTCGCTATGGAGCTTACCGTAGGGTGCGGTGTTACGGCGGCCTTTTGCAACTCTTCACGCACGACAGAGCGGATGAGTTCTCGCAGACAGTCACCGTTGCTTCCTATGGCCGTGAAAATGTCAGCAGCAGACATGCTGTTCGCTTGCCGCTCATACATGTTCGAGCGATGCAGAAGCATCTTTTCCATAGTCACGGCCTCGGACAAGAACTCCGCGACCGTCTGCGGAGGGCTCCGTACGAGGCCAGCGAAGAGTTGCTCCTTGACCCCGCGCATCAGATGACGTAACTTCTCCTCCGTCATTCTTGGATCGGCCCGTCGGAAGAGGCGCGTCATGTCTTCGACGTAAGTGGTCACAGTTTCGTTTGGCAACTGGACGCGGGCCTGAATCGCACGTTCCGCTCGTTCGTGGCGATCAGGACTGGTGTATGTCTCCAAAAGCTGACGACAAAACTCGCGCCACGACGTCAGTTGCCCCTCGCGGTTCTGAAACCACGTACGCGCGCCATCCTCCAGGTAGAAGTAGACGTGTCGGAGTTTCTCCGTGTCGTTCCATTCGTTCACGGAGGCCACGCGCTCGTATTCGACCATCCAGTCTTCGACGTCTTCGAACACTGTGCCATGAAACGTCTTCGGGATCCGTGGGCTCTCAAGTGTGTAACGGTTCGACATCGTGCTTCCCGTACCGGTTGGGGCGGTTTGAAGAGAAGCGCTGGTCATACCGGTTGATGTGGTGGGAACTGTAGCGTTGACGACTTCTGGAGACAGTCCCCTGATCCTGCGGCTAGGCCCGATGCACGGGAGTGTCGACAGGCACTGGATTCGTAGCGCGGATCCTTGGAGGGGTCTGCAACATCCGTGAAGACGCTTACCCAGCACCTCCACCAGTTTGTCACGAGCCTCGAGAAGTAGCCCTGAAGGTTTAATAAACGTAGAGCAGCTGGCTCTAGGAAGACGCGACCGTCGGGTCTGGCTCGAGCAGAGAAGGAGCGCGCGGTCTTCTTTCTTCTCTTGGGCTCGACCCACTCTTGCCCTCGACCCACTACCTACAGGTGGCAATATTAGTGATTCAATGCTGAAGCGAGAGAGAGAACAAAAGCTAGGGAGGGTAACTAAACTTTGTCCTGTTTGCTTCCCTACACGAGGGGAGAGTGATGGAAGAATGAGAGGAGAGACAGGATGTACAGATTAATCACATGCGCCAGGTAACGTGCAGTGTTTACAGTTGGGCCCTCAAGTATGTGGCTTTCTAGGCTGATGAGAAGTGAGGCCAGGCTTCCAGAACTGTAACTCTGCTCAACTCCCAAAAAACTGCTTTCTAAAGTGAAGCATTCATTGTGGAGTTGGGTGGGTTTTGATGCTGTAATCAGTGGTTCGACTGTGATAAGGAGAATGTTGAGAGAGGGGGTGCAGGTAAGGACAAGGTGTTGTGGAGCGAATGAACATGCCGTCGGCCGCTGTGGTAGCAGACTGGGCAGCCGTGCTCGGTTGCGGCAGAATGGACGCACCCAGCATTGCACGTTCTGTAACACTGTCACACATGCTAGCCCGGCTGTCCACTACTACATGTACCCACAACGGAAGCGATACAGGGATGGCTCCCTGAATGCAGGCAATACAGCGAATCATCAACCTGCAAAAAGTAACGCAGAACGTGAACCTGACTAAGCCAAGAGACGAGAAGAAAAGCTTTGTTTACCTTCACAACCATCTTCCATAGTTCCTGCACAATCTTTTTTTGGTCTTCTCATTCTTTCAAGTGAAAGTGGTTGACATCGCTTGTCCTAGACCTCACACTTTACTTAAGCACCCTTCCAGGACACCATGAATATGTAGCAAAAAGAACCAGTATCTGGTTTTCCATCACCTAACCCAGGTGCAATCAAGACAAAAGAAGTGGCAGTTATGCCTATATTTCTTGGCTAAACTTGGTGCAGTTTTTGCTACTGTTGATTACTGTTTTCTTAATTACCTTTTTTGTTCACTGTGGATAATGCTTGGCTTTCTTCAGCAAGCTTATTTATCTTTATTAGATTAGTACCAATCACACTGTCTACAGTGAGGAAACATGTATACCAAATGTTTTCAAAGTTCTGTGAGTCCTGTTATGTGGGTACCAGTGTGCTTTTCACATGTTGCTTCGCACATGAAATCACGTTGTGGCCTCTAGACTTCAAACCAGATCGTATACCCACTGGAAGGATGTGGCACCATGACAGTGGTGATACTAAAACATCCCAGGTGAAAATAACTGACCAGTAAGACTGCCCTCATTAGCCGATTCCCAACTGGCAGAAGTTGGTTTCTGCTGGTTCCTGCAGGTGGCTGAGTGGTAGCAGATGGGAATAGGGTAATCCAGTTAGACCAGCAGGCCCCACTTGGAACATTTTCACCTGGGATGTGCTGCGCATGATTTGATCTTCACCTGCAAAACAGCAGGGCACGGTCTAGAGCGTGCAGGCTAAGCCACACACACATAAAAAGGACTCAGCACTGACTCTACTGGGGTTGTTCCAAGCCAAACTCACCAGCTAGAAACTCGAGCCTCTCCAATTTTTTTTTTAGGAGAAATTGTGGCCATTTAGTCGGTCTAAAGAAATATTTTGCGAAAAAAAAAAATTGTCTGCCTAACTGCCATATCAGTTCCTTAAAGGCAAAACAGGATGTAAAAGCAAAATTGCAAAAAGTGAAGCCCAATTTAGAGAAAGCAGAAATTTCATCTCAGTAACATACTTTGCACTCTCTTTTATAAGCCCCAACATTATTTTATATTTATGAAGCAAGCAAAAAACCAATTTGGGACATTTTTATTAAGAATATGGATTTATTCACAGTCGTTTTGTTAACTGTACTAGGCAGTATTGTGTACAAATAATTGACTAAAGCATTTTGGCATGCAACAATCGCAAAATGAGGGAGAAAAATAATCCTGAAGTTGCAAAAACTATAGTTCAGCTGTAAATTCTGGATTGAGGTGTTCCACCTAAATGTATGAAGTTATGCATTTCATAAAAAAAAAACGTAAAAATTTGTCTCAGAAAGTTTATTCGGAGTAATTTTCTTGTTTTAGATGAGAAAATATTGTTTCAAGTTTGGTCCCTACTTTATGCGGTGCCATTGACAAGCAGTGCAGCTTCACTGCAATACATGCCCTGGCATGGTGGGAAACTTTATGTACTGTTGGCATTTTTTTTTGGGGGGGGGGGGGAGCATTGTGGAAGTGCTGCAGTGCCAGATACTGGTGACAATGTGTCGTGATGCAAAAAAAAAAAAAAAAAAATTTAACCATCGATTACAATACTCCCTAATGCAAAATTAGAGCGCAGCTTTATACGTGTTTTGATTTCGCGATATATTGGCTGGCGTGGACAATCTCTCTTGCGGCACGTTGCAGACGGAACGAAGTGTGGTGTGACTGCCTTGCTGATATGGAGATTGTGAGATCCAGCGTATGGGTGACGCGTGGGCGCGATTCAGAGCAGCCACCACAGACATACCTCCCAGACGAAGTGCGCTACTCTGGCGCCATCATTGCCGCATTATGCTTTTGTGACCATGTAGGACTAAACATGTCCATCTGTACATGCTGTAAACTTGTTCCCTTTTCATCTCTTAGTATCCGATTATAGCCAACTGGGCTCAGCCTAGTTAACCTCCCTGCCTTTCCTTTATCAGTTCTCTCTCATTCTACAGAAATGGTATTTAGCAATGCATGTAGAGTACGATAGACGTTTGGGTGCCTTACTCACCCGTTTCATCTAAAGCACAAGTCGCATGTGGCAATGCGAGACAAAAGATGTTGATTTCACTGCAATAGAATGGTGGCACTATCTGGAACTGTTAAAGCAAAGTGCATTATATGCTGTGTTTTTCACTGTTACAGAGGGAAATAGTGCCACTGTCCCATTTCCACGTAACTTACATTTCTCTTATTGTCTGGCGTTGCCACAGATGACAAATATTTCCTATTCATTCTGGATGAATGAGGCATGCAGCTAATGCACTCAAACATGATATTCATCTACCTCTTCACTGTAATGTTGCCAAGTGAATATCCTTTCTTGTTACATGCATAAATAAGCATGGTTTTCTGTACATTTATTAAACTGCAGGCACCATGAAATGCCTACTTATGCAGTATTTGATCATGAATGAGCCAGTGGTTTAGCAAGAAAAGCCATGCATACCTGCTGCCATGGCCATGGTTTGGCCATGGTGTGGGAATTACAAGGTGCACATCGCTACCCCAGGCAGCAGTTGAGATTGTGCTTGGGACTGACGAGATAATGCTGCGACCTGAAGGGTTATCAGCATAGTGAAATGTACATTTGCCTGATTGGCTGACACCGGTGGTCACTCCAGGGCCACATTGTGTACACTGTTTCTGACAGTGCCAGAAACAGCAAGAGACAAAAAGAAGAGCTCACAAGCGCACTACTGTTGCCTGGTTCATATCCACAGCTTCTCGCACAAATGGAGGAAGCACAGTGGCTTTGGCATTGTACTGCTAAACCCAAGGGCGCGGTAACCGAATCCCAGCTGTGGCGGCCACTTCTCAGTGGGGGTGGAATGCAAAAACGGCCGTGTACCATGCACTGGGTGCATGTTATAAAACCTAAGGTGGTCAAAATTAATACGAAGTCCGCCACTGTGGTGTGGCTCATAATCATGTCGTGGTTTTGACCATGTAACACCCCTATAGTATCAGCAAAAGAGGTCGAAGGTAGGTGTTATATTAAGAGGAGAAACAACTAAATGCCTATGAGCATGTGTGACTGATCCAACACGAAACGCTGACATGTTTCAAATGTTTTCGATGGTTGAATGCACACCTTGCATTCAGTCATTTTTCTGTCACTATCAAACTTACATGAACCTACATTATGCACTGCGAGAAGATTGAAAACATCTATCAGTTCACGCCCCTCCGCCGTGTTAGAATGTGCTTCTCAATTCTCGTTCTCTGTGAAAACTATGCAGCACATTTTCACACTTCAGGAACAATATATACATAGTGCCCTGCACAAGCCTGGCCATGACTGCAGTGTAGCACTTCAGTCGAGGTGTACAGAAGATGTTCGCACCTTGGTGCCTCGGCTGATCAGCTCGCGGGCAAATGGCAGCACACCCAGCAACACGTCCATGCCGCTGTTGTCGACAAAGATGGCTGCACACTGGTGCACGGGCCCTTTCTCCAGCCGCTCAACCCATGCATCCAGGTCATCCTGGAGCCAGGGACGCTCTGCACAAGGAACCCATGAAATTCTCGATGGCTGCAAGCACAGAGTTTCTGACAGCTACTTTTCTATAGAAGCAATAACAGACTTGTTAGATCAACAATATTTTCTAAAAACTGCTGGCTCTACAGCCCCAATGCAAAGGCTGGGCAGTATCGAAGATACGTGTATCTTAGAATCTATCTTAAGATACTCATTGGGTATCTTGTATCTGTATCCTGATACATTCGGCAAGACCTGTATCAGTATCTGTATTTTTGATACATCATATGCAGTATCACATATTTTAATATACAAGATACACCTGTGGCAAAATCGACACAAGCACCAAGAGTCTCTGTCAGCAGTTAAAGCTTGGTCAAAGAAACAACACTTTTATGCTAACATACTTTTCTAATAATCAAGCATGTTTAAGAAAATTGAATGTTGTATGTGGCACTAGTAATAATAGTGAGTAAAATTTTAATAATTATCATTTCACTGTTTAAATTGATGGAAGGGGTATTCTACAATGGATCACAACCATTTCATCAATCGGGTAATGGTGAAATCGGTGGAGTACAACTAACCACTCTATATGGCTTTCATGCCTGACGAAAAGGCATTTGATTTGGTAGAGAATCCAGCAGTCATGGAGTAAAAGAAAGCAGATGTGAATGTCTTATGAGTATGTATAAACATTCCATAGCTATGTTAACTCTTCAAAGAAAAAGCGAAAAAATACCAATCAAGGAATGGGTCAGGCAAGGAGACAATGTCTCCAATGATATTCACTGCATGCAATGGATTATTCAAGTTGTTAAACTGGGAATGATTAGGAATGATGATCAACAGGACACATCTCGACAACTGCAACAATGAAGGAGATGATAGGCAACAAAGGATCCAGGATCTTAGCCAACAAATCGTAAGAGTAGTCCTTAAGATTAATGTGCAGGCGAATAAGGCAATGTCAAATAGCATCTCAGCAACTTCAGCAATGGTGGAGGTGATAGGCAACAAAGGATCCAGGATCTTAGCCAACAAATCGTAAGAATAGTCCTTAAGATTAATATGCAGGCGACTAAGGCAATGTTAAATAGCATGGCAAGAGAACAAGAACTTGAGATTGGCAGTCAGCCCCTTGAATCTGCAAGAGTACATTTATCTAAGACAATTAGTCACAGGGGACTCGCATCATGAGAATGAAATATATAGAAGAATAAAAATTGTGTTTTTATCAAATCGTGACCAACAGTTAATTGCTATCCTTGAAAAGAAAAGTGCACAATCATTGCATTGTACTGGTGCTAACATATGGGGCAGGATCTTCGAGGTCAACAAAGAAGCTCGAGAACAAGTTAAGGACCGTATAAAGAGCGATGGAATGAAAAATGTGAGGCCTAACGTTAGGAGACAAGAAGAGAGCGGTGTGGATCAGAGAGCAAATGGGGATAGCCGATATTCTAGTTGACATTAAGAGAAAAAAATAGAGCTGGGCAGGCCATGTAATGCGTAGGGCAGATAACAGGTGGACCATTAGAGTTACAGAATGGGTGCCAAGAGCAGGGAAGCACTCTTGAGGGCGGCAGAAAATTAGGTGGGGTGATCAAGTTAGGAAATTTGCAGGCGCAAGTTGGCATCAGCTAGCTCAAGACAGGGGTAATTGGAGATTGTTGGGAGAGGCCGTCTTCCTGCAGTGGACATAAATATAGGCTGATGATGATGACAGCAATGATGATGAATTAACATTTTAGTTGTTAGTGTAGAGTGCTCCAACTTCAGAGGCGGCCTACCAGCGAGTAGAACAACCTCTATCGGCTTCTTCTCGCAACCCCTTTCCCTTTAAGATGGGATAAATAAAGTTGTTTCTCTTTCTCTTAGAATGGAAGTCAAGCCTGTGCTCATAGCACACTAGTTTGTTTGAAACCTTGTGCTTAGAACAAGTTTTGAGAAAACTCTGAACACGTGTTGTTGTGTTGTTGCCTGCTGTTCCAGCTAACAGTTCTACATACCGCATTTTGCACAGTGAAGATGCTCATTGCTGCAGATTTTGAGTTTGCTGAATCAGACTAGTCAAGTACCCACACAAACGATCTGTCATAGAATTCAAAGGCGAAATAGTGGCTGCTAAAAAAGATAGCATTGTTTGGCGGCACTTATTCTGCTCTCCACGGTTGCCCGGCCGACATGATGTTTGAAGTCACGTGACTTAAATGACGCGTTTTGGCAGATTATTGCACAGCAGCTGCACTAAACTTGGTCAGCAGCTCACCATTATGCATCCCCTCAACAACCAGAGTCCGAACATTATGGCTTCTGTCACAATTCGAGAGAAGCGTGAGAAGGTGAACAAGGAAACACAGAGCCAGATTTCACTCTGCTGTCTGTGTTATAGCTCTGAATTCAGATGTCTTACATCATTCTTCACGGCAGGTTCATTTACTTTTCTCCTAGTATTGTTAAAACAAGGCATTCGACAGAGTACCGACATCTTCTGAATGTTAGAGTATAAGAGAACATGCTCAAAGGCTTTTGCACTATTTTTCTGTCTTTTTCAGATAGCAGACATATATATTTTTCATTTATTTAACTACATGTTAGCAATTATCTAATACTGAGAATGCTCATCATGATCACGAAGTCAGCCAATAGTGTAGGTGGGTCCAGCTGTTTCAATGACGCTGGATGATGGCACTGTGAAAGCGAGAGCAAGCAATTTTAATGTGAAAGCATTATATGCCATGCCCCTTTACATGAAAATCCGGCGGCGGCGGCGTGACCGAGTGATAGTACCAAAAATGGCTGACGGTGCAAAGAGTAACAACACGTCAAAAATGCTTGGACTGACGTGAAATTTCTAAGGCTCTTGTAAACAAAGTAAATTAATGGGTCTTAAAAGAAAATTTGGTACATTTCGGTCTCGGTGGGAATTGAACCCTGGCCTCCAATGTGTGAGACAAGCACACTTCTTTGACGCCACGGCGGCTCCACAGTTCTGGCTGACTAAAGGTGTGCCTAGTGTGTGCGTCATTGCACACGTCACATCACAGCCATCTGGCTGACCAAAGGTTTCACCAAAGGGACTAAAGTGCTTTTGCATTCCCACACGTAAGCAGTCTTAAATGTCTCTGCCGAATTTTTTGCTGTGTTTGACAGGGAATTGTAAATTTCCTGCTCCATGCAGTGCAGTAATATTAGGATCACATGTTCACAGCAGCCTCTATGACAGATAGGTAATGTTTTCTTACTATTTTCAAAAAGTGTTTCAGGTCTCTGTTAAGCCGCTCATCTCTCAAGCGTGCAGAATAGGTGGCGTGATGCACTAAGTACCTGTATACAAGCAATTTCTTGGCTATCTCTCTGCACGGTGATTGACTGTGTGTGAAGTGCTTGAATGCAGGAGTAATTACCTACTGATCCCTGGCCATGAATGTGGGAGCATTGACACTGTCACCAAAGGTGGGGGGCAATGATTTCGAACGTCCTTTCGTCAGATCTAAATGCCTACGGCAAAGGACTGACAATGGCAAGCACTTTTTACGCGGTCTATGACCTGCACTGAGACGGTGACAAGAATTCCCCAAGGGGAGAACAAACAGCCTAGTCGTTAAAGCTCATAGCTGGCTTAGGATTCGACAACACTCCTTTGACGGAGTGCTTGGTAATTGCCGGTGTGCATGTTACTTCTGGTTTCTATGAGAGCTGGCCTGCAGACAATTTACGCAGAAACGTGACGACACAAATTAAAGGCACCCATGCAGCGAGGAATCGCTAAGAGCGTGAGAATAGGAGAGAGAGAGCCATGATGGCAAAGAGTGCCAAACACGTGCCTAAAAGCTAAACAACTCTGCTAACAATATTAGGCACAACCAATTAGGCAGTTTAAATTTAGTTGTAACTGCATTGGTTAGGGGAATGTTGAGGCGAGCCAGCATTGGCCATGTCCCCTTTTTATTGTTTCGTGAGGTGTATTTAACGACTGTCTGGAACCCATTCCTTTCAGTCTAGGCTGTAATCACTAAACTGATAGATCAGTAAGACTCCATACGATACAACACTAGTGTGGGCCGTAACCATTTGGTGGTCGAACAGTGAGACTCGGTTGGTCGTATGTAGGGACAGTTGTCCTAGGATGTTTTGTTGTGTGTTTTTCATCAGTGTTCTTCTGTAAACTTTGCATTTGACTGTGTAACTATTTTCACTTCAATGTAGTACCTCCACGTGTTACCTCCTGCTACATCAACGCCCATTATCACCTTGAAGAGGTTTGGTCATCCTCAAAGAGAAAGAACAAACCTTGCTGTCTATTTAAGAGGAAGATTTAGCTCAGGGCCAACTCCGATGCCAGCTATTCAAATGCATGCAAACCACACATCTGAAAGAACCTCCGAACCGATCTTAATAAACTTTTTTGCATTTTAGAGAGAAAGTTAAATTCTAGTGACTGTTGGAATCTGAATTTCGATTTATGGCCTGAATTCTTTTTTACAAATATTGAGGATATTTATAAGGTTGAAGAAAATAGAAGAATGTACTTTACAAATCTGCAAATGTGCACCGAAAACAGATATCGCAGTCCTGTAAACTGCATTCGTTAGAGCATCCACAGTGGGCAAATTTGGTGTATTAATTTTAAATGCGGAGCATTTCTTAGTGAACATTTGTCGCTTTGACAGTATCTATCTGGCTGCCTACGTCTTGGTGCTCTCATGGTCGTTTCGTTAATTTGGTATGTACCAAAAAAGCCATAGTATGACAAGAGTATGACGAACATAAATGATAGGCCATGACATGTGTGTCATATAGGTTATGAAACAGCCGCCTACGTCTTGGTTCTCTCATGGTCGTTTCGTTAACTTGGTTTGTAACTAGAATGGGTTCGGACATGGGTACTAAGTGCAGGAAACACTAAAGGATGATGGTAAAAGTCATAGTCATGAGCATGACTCAGCAAAAATGACAATGATTCATCAAAAATGATTAACACTCAAAAGCCACTGAAATGGGTTCAGACATAAAGGCCATGACATAAATGTCATGACATGCGTCTCATGTATGTCATGAAGCAGCCGCCTACGTCTTGGTGCTCTCATGGTCGTTTCGATTAACTTGGTAGGCTCCCCGCACACTGCTTCGCACAACATTGATTCCCATAGGGCGTGGGATCTGCCGGGTTTTTTATCTTACGTGGTTTTGTTACAATGTATATGAGGGCTTTGCAAAAGTCTTACTCACATATTATTGGTGTAACTGAGAGCATGTATGATACACCAATTTTGTCCGCTTTAGACGAACATTTAGATGTAATTTGCAGAATTGCGATATCAATTTTCATTGCTGAGTTAGAGTTGTAAACCTGATAGTTTTGGTTAATGCAAATTAGATTTTCAACAATTTATTAAGAAGTTGTTAGCCTAAATAAAAAAATCCGCTTCCAACAGTCACTAGATTTTAACTTCTTTTGAATGGAACCAATTCTACCAAATTTGATGCAGTGGTTGCCGAGAAAAAGGAATTCTCCTTTTCCATGAATTTCGATAGGAGTGCCCGAGCTAAAGCTTCCGTTTAACTCATGCACCCGCAATCAGGGGGAGTGTTAGGAAGTACAGATAGCTATCAACGTGGCTTACATATATGTCATTAAACAACTTACGTATATTATGTCATTATATGTACATTTGAATATATGCATTACATGTTATAACTATCACCGGTCAGCAATGTGCTTGATTAACACTTGAAAATAAGCGATTACAAATCTTCCGAAATTGGCCACCGTTATCCCTGCAAAACACTATCAGAAATTAATTCCTGTACAATAAGGCCCTGGTTGAACTGGCCTACAGCGTGTTAATGTTCCAGACCATCACTCTGAGGACCATTTTTGTGACATGCGGGCGCGGCACTCGACAACTTTCTCATCCAGAAAGCCTGACACGCCTGCAACGACTGCATGGTCAGAAATGGCGACCCTACCTTGGAGATGACTCCGTGCCTCGGAGAAGCCAAAGTCGCCACTGTTGAGCAGGCGGGCCACCTCCTTGGCCCCCCAGTCGAAGACATTGCCCGCCAGCAGGCCCGTGACGAGGGCTTCCTGCCGCTCACGCCAGCCCATGGCATCCAGCTGCGACAGCCGCGATGGCAGTAACCTCAGCGCCGCCTCGTTCTCCAGTCGCTTTTGCTGCATTCCCGAGAAAGAGAGTGCGCATCAAACTGTGATCATTCACGCAAGATCCAATCATTGACGAGTTGGGCATAGAGCTTCATCCTAACGATAATAGAGGGGACTCTGGTGCTGTAGTTTCTATGGCAAAGTATCTAAGTTAGATCTTGTTAGTAGTAATAAAAAATTAATCACGTCATGGTCAGTGTTACTTACCAAGCACGGTCTAGATTGGAAGCTAGAAACTTTGACCGAATTACCTGCCTGGTTGACATAATACTAATCCCCAGCACTGACGCCACCACCACCTGGTCCATGGTGGGACTTGCTCCTAAATTCTTAATTATCTAGATTAAGGGACACGCATACTCAAAAGTGTATGTTTATTTATGCAATGAAATTAATTGTGAATTTAAAGCTCTAAGGAAATGTTGTGAAGCTAGCACGCAAAAGCAATTGAACCGCAAATACGAACACCGAAAGAAGCTGCAGTGTGGTTTGTAAACAAAGCCCTGCGAAATCATGAAAAAATCCATGTGGTCGAATCAGAGTCAGATTTCCTTCTAGTAATACAGTCGACTTCTGTTAATTCAGCCCTAACGGGACCAACGAGATGGTTGAATGAAATAAGAGGCGGGAAAAACACCAGAACACACCGCTGATTAATTTGGCAGTACTTGCGCTGATTCTAACACGATGCTGAATCGAACGTGCGCCCACTTTTTGTGGATTTAAAGCAGAAAACTGATGTAAAAATGACGTTAGAGGCCCTAAGCAAAATAGAAATTGAACGTCACCCAATTATCAGCAAGAAAAGTATGCTTATGATTCTGGCAATAAGAAAAAGACGAAACTAGTCGCAGAATATAAATTTATGTACCTAATGTTCATTGTCGTCACTTGAGACAGCAATTTGTCGCAATCTGTGAAGAACCACAACATGTTGTTCTTTGTACATTGTGTATCACGTTTGATATTCTGCATTTATCAAACGACTCTGCAGTATAATCACAAATTAGATCGTGGCCCACACTTCACTAGTTCATCCTGCGATGCATGCAATTCTCCGAAACGCCAAGAACATGTGACAAGACTCTGCTGCTAGCCTAAAACGTAATTTACTAAGCAATTTTAAGGCAAATTTTCCTGGGAAAAAAAAGGAGCATGTTAAAATCAGATTATTAATGTAATATAATTAATTGTGAGCTACTATTTTCGCTTTAAAATCTTCCTGGACCAAGACAAAAATAGCTGTTTTTGATGGGAGATGATATGTTTCCGACACATTCACTGTACCCTAAGTGCCACCAAAACAAACACTGCCGCTATTGCAGTCATCACTGCAGTCACCACAGGGGTCAGGCATGTGATATCCTCCAAAGATTAATTTCAGAATCAAAATAATGAAAGTTTGGTCCTATATAAATGCATGGGTGCGGGCCGGGACCTTAAGCCGGCATCAAATTAACTGAAAAATCAACTGCACTCGAATTAACGGAAGTCTGCTGACTGGCATGAAACAAAATAAAATATCTTGTCCAGTGTCCTGTGTGTGTGTGTACTTCCTCCAGTCTGCTTCATTCATTATGCTAGCGCAAGAACTCGACTATAATATAATAAAGTATAATTATAATACTGGTATTACTGACATGAAACCAATATATCAGAACATATTTCATTTCGGAATAATATATATACCAAGTTAAAAAAAAAAACTGTTCATTTTCTGGCAATGACCAGGACATGGGGGCAGTGATCGTTACTGAAGTACTAGCACGAATGAAGTGCAAAGCATGTGTTAGAAAGTGTGCAGAAAGTAACTTTGCGTGTTAAACACATACATCAATGGCATGCAAGAAAAATACACATAATGCACCTATAATTTCCATTTCTGCCTCAGAAGATGCACACTTAGGATTTATTGTGGATGAAACAGGGGGTAACACTAATGCCTGCAAATATGGTACAGTCGATTCCCATTAATACTACCCTGGTGGGACTGCAACATTTGGTCAAATTATCGGACAGGTCTAATTGTTTAACAAACGGCGGCAAAATGAACAAGTTTCAAACTATTTGATTTTATTGAAATGATTTTTTTTTTAATGCAGTGTCACAATAGCTACACATGTCACCGTCGGTCAGTGGCCCACAGACATTTAACACTGTCGCCGATGCTGAAAAAAACCTCAACATCGCCCAGGACGCAGTGCAAGACGTCATCACCACAGGACAAGTGAAGTTTCTGCCACCACTGTCGTTGCCTAAGGCAGCAGTAGTGCCATCTACAGTAAAAGCTCGATGATACGATCACGGCTAATACGAATTTCCGGATGATACGAATTTTTCTGTGGTCCCTGCCAAGCCCCATTACTTTGCAACGTGCTAGAGAACGGTTGTTACGAATCGATTTTCAGCCTGCGTCGGTTGATACGAATAAACGCCGCCCCACCGACGGCCGCGAAAGAGAACAGCGCGCAGTCACGCGCTTTCTCTCCTTCTCTTTTGGTGCGGAGGCGCGGCGCCGGACAGCGCGGACTCCGCGACTGGGCGCGAAGAGTTTGAAGCGGTGGCGCTTCAATAAATAAATGCTTTTTACGTACATGTGCCTGAGTGAGTTCACCTCTCACTCTTTAATTTAGCTACAGTCGAATCTCGTTAATTCGAACACGCTTACTTCGAACATACCGCGTACCGACAATGCTCTTAGCAGCGCGCCAAATAACGCGGCGGCGCCTCTGACCGGCATTGCTCCGACACCGCCATAGAGCAAAAGCTCAGGAGAGACCCCTCAATGCCGCGCGTGAAGGAACGGGGGGAAAAAAAAAGAACCCGAACCCGCGGCGGAAATTTCCCCCTCTCTCAAATTGCAAGGTCGCCGTTTCTGCATCGCGCCGGAACAAGCGTGTACGTGCCGACTAGAGTGTTCTAGACAACCGTATTCTAGCACACACTAGTGCCGACCTTGCACGCTGCGGCAGCAGCGCAGAGGGAAGCAGCGGCGGAGGCACAGTCGGGCCAACGAAACTGCCACGCCCGCAAACGCTCGCTTCCCGATAACGGCAGAGAGAGAGAGAGAGAGAACTTTAATGAAAAGAATGGCTCAATGGCCTAAGCAGGGGTAAGGGTCAATGGCGGGGTTCACAAGGAAAAAAAACACACACACACACACACACACACACACAAAAAAAAACAAACAAGAAAACACTACACATTCATAACCTGCCGGTCAAGCCGGCCTCGCGCACAAACTCCCATAAGGAGTTGATAGTTCGTCGGGCATCGGCCTGAGGGGGCGGCGTGGTCCATGCCTCCAGTGAGGTAATGCCGCGTCCCTTGTGCTTGTCTCTTACTGCTGCGAGACCGGGACAGTCCCACAATAGATGCCTGATTGTCGGTCGAGCACCGATGTCGCACGTACTGCACGTCACTGGTGAAGACATCACTTTCGCCTCCGTCTCTTCCTCCTCCTCATTGTCCATACGTTGCCTCTGATGGCCTCGCGTCTTCTTTGAAGCGGCGTACGCGCGCCACTTAGCCAGAACATCTTCGGTGAGTGCTGCGCCCGTCCTGGCCTTATGCACCAGGACTTGCGCGCCCCGAGGAAGCCCCTTGGGCAAAGGGTGGGCATTGTGCGGTACCTTCGCCTTCAGCTCCCGTTTGGCTTGGACTTTAAGTCGCTCGCGCTCCTCCTCCGGATCCAGACGCACAGGAGTGAGAGGGACTGGGCCCAGGGGAGATGAGCGGGAAAATAACAGCTCGCTCGCTGCACTGTGGGCCGCACCGTTGCCGATGCTGCCCGAGTGCCCCGGGACCCAGTCCACTCGCACACCCATGCCGTAATCCCGATGAAGGGATGCGCATGCGACCTTAATATCATGCGCCCACGTGCCTACTCTGGGCGTCGCCGTGAGTGCCTTTAGGGCATCTAAAGAGTCGGTGAATATCGTGAACTCTTTGCCCCTGTGGTCTTCCGTAATATTTCCCGCCTTTTCCTTCAGCTTCTCTAGTGCAAATAGGATGGCCTGCAGTTCAAGTGCCTTAATGGTCGGTTCTTGCTGGTGTTGGTGAATCCGGACGTTTTGCTGCTCACCACTAACGACTGCCAGCGCCGCTCTCGATGTAGTAGGATCCCAGGCCGCATCTGTGAAAATGGCATATTCTTTCAAGTCAGCCCGTTCTGCAAGTTTGGATCGATAAGCGCCGTGGTACTCTTTCGTCTGCCGGCGTGTGACAGGCTTCGTGACTCGAACCTGCACGTCATCCCACGGAGCAACAGCCGGAAGCACTCCCACCTTGTTTCGCAAGCGTTCTCCGTCTAACTCTAAGAGTTGCTGTCCAGAGCGTGTGTAACGTCGACGGCGGTCATGTCCCTCCTTGCGTTCTATAATAATGTCCCTGAGTGGAGGAAGTCCCGCGTACCGGTGCAGGTCTTCCACTCGCGCGTGGCGGGGAAGACCCGTGATCACTCGAAGACACTCCCGGTGCATTCTTTCGAGCTTGTTGTATTGTGCTTTGGTGAGGTCAAAGCATACCGCACCGTAACAAGCCCTCGACGTAAGCACTGCCGACGTCAAAGTCCGAGCGGTATCGGCGCCAGCTCCACCGCGCTTCTGCGATATGCGTTTCACCAAGTGCAGAAGTTTCTTCCACGTAGGTTCTAGTTCTTTGAGCCAGGTAGCCGCTCCGCCGTCCTCGTGAATTGGAATGCCGAGTATCTTGACGTGGTGTTGTGGAGCTCTCTCAAGCTTCTGGCCAGCTAGGTACAGCTCGACTTTCTCCTTTTCTTGTACCTTGCCACCGGGGAGGATGTACTTTGTTTTTTCCGGAGACAGCTGCATGCCTGTTCCTTTCAAGTAATCCGTCAATGTGTCGAGTGCATGCTGCATTGTCTTGGTTGCTATTTCTGTTGTCTTTAGAGGGCCGCCAGGTTCCGTCCACAGTGTCACGTCGTCCGCATAAATGGTGAAATGGACGCCGTGAACCTGTCGTAGACGCACAGCCAGTCCTCGCATGACTAGATTAAACAGTGTAGGCGATAAAATTGCGCCCTGAGGAACACCTACATTGTTCGTGAATGTCCTTGTACATGTGTTGTCACTACGGATCTCGAATGTCCGATGCTCCAGGAACGATTTCACAATGTTTACAATTCGTATTCCAGGGCGCGCTTCTTCGAGCGCCGAGATTACGGCTTCGTGTGTGACACTGTCGAATGCCTTCCGTAGGTCCGCGGCGACCAGGATGCCGGGAACCTTCTGCCTACCCCGCCGCTTCCTAGTGCAACGACGGAGCAAAAAGAGGCTGTCTTGAGTGCAAAGGCCTGGTCTGAATCCAGTCTGACTTGGGTCAAAGTATGGTTCGTTGTGACTTTCCTCGAGATGGTAGGTGAGCCGCGTGAGGACTAAGCGTTCGAGAAGCTTGCAAAGTGTTGATGTCAACGATAGAAAACGAAACTTCAGGGGGCGGCTAAAATAAGCTGGCGCCAGCACGGCGGCGGGCGCGCACGGAGATGTGACGCAGATGCGCGCACGGAGAGGTGCGCAGGTGAGAGAGCTACGAGGGAGTTGAGAGGGAGGGCGAGGGGAGCCACCGAAGCGGCGGAGTTGACGCGGCCATATCCGCTTCCCTGCCGCCCTCCTCCCTCACCTTCGACGGTCTCCGCGCGCCCGTGTGGCGGCGCCGCCGGCTCGCTCCCTGAAGCTTCGTTTTCTGTCGTTATCGGGAAGCGACCGTTAGCCGCCGTGGGCAGTTTCGTGGCCCGCGCTTGCTATGCGCTTGCGCGCCGCGATATTTCACGACTCGCACCGTTCGTGCATCGTGCTATGGTGCACGAATACTTCAAAAATACGTCCTTTTAATTCGAACAAATTTTCGGGCCCCTTCGAGTTCGAATTATCGAGATTCGACAGTAGTTTTAATTGTGTTTCGATGATACGAATTTCGGCTAATACGAATATTTTTCGTGACCCCGTGAGATTCGTATCATCGAGCTTTTACTGTATTGAATATCTTGTGCTTTGAAGCTTTCAGTGACTGCTATGCGTACGATGACGTGCTGGTGAAAGTTTAACCGAAGTGACATACTTTAACTTTCGAACTAAACAATTTTTGCTTCAATAGCAATATATGGTTTCTCGCCAGGACTTTGCAATGCATTAAAATTAAGAAGTCTAAATAACTGAGGTCGTAATAACGGGATTGACTGTATTAACAAAACCTACAGAAAAGGTACCTCTGAGCAAAATTGCAGTGCGAACGAGCTAGCAGTTCAGCCGGAAGAGTGAACTATACCTGGTGCTTCTATTTATGGAACACTCAGTACATTTGCATTCAACATCATCCTAATCCAGATTTTTGCCAACTGCAGGTCCACTGCGACCTCCAATTACCCCTGTCTTGTGCCAGCTGCATGCCACTATACTATGGCCTGCAAATTTTCTAGATTGTATTATACAGTGCACATAACTGCAATGCAGTTCACAGAAACTTACAGTTGAAAGACAGTGCTCGCATTGCCCCTACTTTCTCTCCTGTTTTCTGTTGTGCTGTAGCACCGTGGATCTTAATAGTTTTCCAACAAGGGGCTGATATGCCAAGTCTGAACATGCCATGCATGCATAACCTCCTCAGACACCGTGTCCACACTCATAGCAACAGCATTCCTCCTTTCTAATATTAAACCAGAAGTTATAAGCTAAAATATTCTTCTGTAACATAAAACTAGATGCAGGCAACCCTATATGTCAAGCACACAATCATTTTGTTGCCACTGGTGTTCGAGAAAGATTGATGCTTCGTGCGAGACATACCGCTGCACCATCAGTGACAATGAAAAATGAATGTGTGGTATATAACAAATTCTACAACTTGAAGACGCGGCAAACCAGAATGAAAAGTGAATGCGAGGAACCACCACGTCATGTTATGCATTTAGGCATAACATGTTTCTGCATAACTGTTTCTATGCACTTAGGCAAACCAAAGACACTTTCATCTGAATGAACAAACTGGAGAGATGACCTTTCTGTCCACATACATGAAGGTGGCGAGGCACCTGTGGATGTGCCAGTGCCATCTAATCAAGCGAGTACTTTTTCAGGTTCGTGTGAGAGCGGTTGACAATAATAACTGATAAAAGGTATTGTGTCACTAGGATTCTTTGGGGTCTGAGGAGGACAAACCATAGAAGCTTCGACGACTGGACTTTTTTGTGGAATGCGTCACCATGTGGAAAAGAGGGCTAGCCGATTTCTTTCATTCCCCCAATCTTGCATTCATGTACCTTCCAGTTTGTCCGACATAAGACAAACCAGACAACAGCGGAAAGTCGTTCACAATGCTTACAGCACACTCAGTTGCCTACAAAACATGTTTGACACCACAGCCAACTTCTTTATTTCGTATGTCTTTGGCAGTGGATTGAACCACAGCCGTTGTGTACAATTTAGTGCTGTCATGTGTTTTGTCCTATGTCGGACAAACTGGGAGGTACGTAAATGCGATGTGAAGCAAACATGAGAAATCAACTACCAGTAACTTTCTTTGTCATATGGTTAGCACACTAGAATAAAGTGTGGATGTGCTCCACTCCACGAGCCTTATTGTTAGGCACTTGCATCAGGTCACATGCAAGGTTACACTGGCCTTCAACATAAGACAGCGAAAATTGACAATTGCATCAGCCACCCTTCAGTTTTGCCAAGAAATCTTTTTGTGGAAGTAGACCAGAATGCAACATACCTGGAAGTATGGATCTGGAAAGTCAAACTCAAGCAGGCAGTGCTCTCGCATGTCCAGCAGACTCCGCACCGTTAGCGAGCCATAGGCACTGTGTAAGAGAAAAAAAAAAGGATGAGAAGGTTTCCTTAGTCATCAGTGTCATAATCACTTGCCACAGCAAGCTAAGGCTGTACCGACTCTCTGTTCATTGTATTATTAGCTATGCACAATTTGGCACTTAGTCCCACTAACTGGTTTCCTCACTGAATTTTTAGGCCAACTTGTTATATGACTGGCTCCAGCGACTGTCTTTCCTAGTACACCCAACTGCAATAAAGTAAAGGCAAGCTTCCCAATGCTGAAAATGCCAAATAATATACATGCATCTGACCCTTCGGGACATCAAACCACAGTCCCGTAATAGTGCTTCAGCATATAAGGAAGTGTTATCAACTGGTGCGATGAGCACCAATGCAGGCACACATTGCTAGTGCACTGCACGACATACACTACGCTGAAATATTCAGTTTTAAGCTAATGTTGAACTACCATCAGGTTATACATCATTTGGGTTGGTTATTGTCATATTATAAAAAAAAAATCTAAGTTGCAGAAATTGCTCTCTTGCCTTATATGTGTGCAAAGACAGAATTAAGGCTGCATCCCTATGTGGATGTTATGTTGCAAGGTTCTCGAAACATACTCAGATGTCTACATAAAGGAAAGGACAGTCAGACATTGTAATAATGTCCTCAGCACATTCGCTGCTCTCTTCTGGCCAAGGGAGGGGGCAGAATGACGAGAGTGAAGTTGGGTCAACTCACAAAGGGTGGTCCTGCAGATTTTGCAGGCGGCACAGGTATTTCTGCCGGAACTGGCTGGCACGTAGTGGTGCGTCCGTCTTGTGGGGCTGGCTGCGAACTGCCACCTCCACGAACTGCACAGAAGCACGGAGCGTACGTATTACAGATGCCTCCCACATTCATCCACTATACTCGGCTATCTCGTCACCTTCATGACGTACGGTAAGAGCTACTGATCGTGCCAGCCAACCAGAAAAGAGAACCAGATGAATGGCTACTGCATTGTCTGCTTCTGATTGCCCTTTGTATGACGCCGACAAAATCGAATTGTCACGGAATGATTAGCGGTGCACAATGGGCAAGCCTTCCTCCCTTCTCTGAAGTACACATGCTGTTCTCAACACTGATCGGCTAATGTGAGCACTAGCCTGAACTGCACTGCATGGAATTGGTGAGATGGAGTATACGTCTGCAGGACTGGGGGCGACGGTGCCCAGTATCCTGGCCACAACTTGAAAACAGGGCTTCACAGAGCACATCAGGTCCTTTGTCAATATTATTATTATTTTTCTATTCGCACAGGCTGCCACAAAGCACTAAAGCAGAGGGAGTGCTTAAGCGAAATGGAGCAGGCCTGCTGCATGCAGGTGTCACAAAAGTGCCTTCTGAAACTTGCTGCCAGTTACTGGCCATCAGGCAGCATTGACAGTTATCTGGTTGGTTAGTCTACAAAGTGGTCACCGTGCCTTGTCCCTTACAGTATTTATTTATTAATTTATATATAACCACACCAGAGAATGTTGCCTGCAAATGCGAAAGCATCATTTTGGACAGGTCACAGGGTATCTAGGCTCAAATGATAAATATGTAAGACTTCAACTTGAAGCCACAGAAGACAGAGTTCATAAGCTCAAGTAAATTAATGTTGCAGCAAAGGCATGAGATATTGGGAAAAAAGCGGGAGGGGGGAGGTGGATTAGTGCTTTAGAGCAAAATCATGCTAGATTTAGTACGTGTTAATCGTATAAGCAGTCGGCTAAGCATTCACAACAAGAAGTCTAATTTATTTCAGATAACTAATAACTTCTTGCATTCTTCTTCATTTCTCTCTCTTTTTGTATAGAGCTACATGTAAGTCCTGCTACAGTTTGGCTCAAATGATGTGAACAGTGTAAGCATTGCGTTTCTTCAGGTCTTAGCAGTTAGAGTGGATGGGAGAAGGACTAGTAAACATCATCACCATAAAGGACAAGTAGAACAAGCTATAAATAGCTCAAACACCTCCCAAAAACATTCTGGCTTATTGGTGCTAAGTAGTGCCACAGCCTCAGAGGCCAGGGGCTAAATTGTAAAGTTCAAGTACCAAACAAACAATAAACCATGCACCTCCCTGAATTACTAAAAATCTTGAAGCCAAATAAAACTACTACATCAATGTATTGGTGAGCTCAGGACAAAAAAATACATATTGTAACATAACGAAAAACGTTGAAAAATAAGACGAGGACAATCTCACATGCGAGTGCCAGACCTCAGCATCTATCGTCTGGTCTATCACCTATGCTAGCCTTCATTTGTAAATAAATATACATGATCCATAATAGTTTTGGTGGAAGTGTCGGGTACTGATCCTTGTACCATCCGTAACATTTAGTGTTAACACAGACCTCTTGAAGAGTCATCTTTTCTGGCACAACAACTGAGCTCGGAGTATAAATAATAATATTCTAGGCTGAACAGTTAGAAGTTGTTTACTTATTCCACAGCTCTAAGATCTCTAAGATGAACAAACTTTCAAGGTTCTTTTTGATAAATCTTCAAGGAAATCCATGCTGTAATGAGGGCAGCTCCACGTTTCATTACTTTCCTTCCTTAGCCTTAGGCAACGGTGAGGCAAAAAAATAAAATAAAAAGAATGTGATTTAGCTCGCGTAGAGCATCGTAGTGTAGAGCTCCATATTAATTTTTGATTACACGCGGTTTTTCTAGCATGCACCCAAAGGATGTTACACGATTGAGTGTTTTGGATACCGCCCTTTATTGGAATGCATGGCCAGGAATCAAACCTGAGACCGTTTTATTGCTGCAGCAATAAAACGGCATAAACCAAGCAGTGTTCCACCTGGTC
>NC_051155.1:262367775-262391148 GCF_013339745.2 Dermacentor silvarum
ACCGGGCCAGCCGCCTCGGCAAACTGCGAAACAGTAAACGACAGCGGCAATCCAGAGTTGGCCGCAAACAGTGACACCTTCACGAGTTCCGTGCTATAAGTTTTCAAAACGAGTCGATAATTCCACATATCTTCTGTAACATATTACTTCCTGACATCACGTGAAAATTATATACGAGTCTTATAGACGCGGTGAAGGTATCGCAAATTGTTAATTGCGCACGGAAGGTTTCTGTAGACTAGTTACAAACAGCTCTGAGGAAATGCAGTGGCACAAGCATACCTCCTGGAGACGACGGTTGCGCCTCTCGGGTGACCGCACGAGCAAGGCAACTGATGCTTCGAAGAAAACTCCACCGTGTTGCGCGTGTAAATCATCTGTCTATTCGTTCTTCGGGTCTCGATATCCGAGCCATAGCCGATTTCGTCTATAGACCGCATGATTCGCCGCAGAGCGCGTTTCGAAAAGCACGTGATCTGCTGCATGCAAGCCTTGGCTTCAGGTAAAATATGTCCACGCGAGTTTTTTTTCAGGGCAATGATAAACACAATTTCCAATGCGTCAAAATCGAGACGCCAGTGTGAGCTGACACTCGGCCACACGCTTCCCACGGAACCACGCCTAATGACAAAATAAATAGAGAGTAACAGTGTGAATACTGCTGGGTAGGAGCAAACAAAACGCCGCGTTTACGGTGTAATTCGGGAAGTGCAGAGAGGGAACATGTTTACCGAAGGGCGAAGGTGTTTGCCGTCGTAACATGTAGCCCGTGCTGCTCCGCACTAAGAGGGGGAGGGTCAAAAAAAGGTGCTGAATAAGCAAGGCACGAGGGTACGGATAAGAAAACACACACATACAGCACCACAGAAACGAAGCATGGGCGTCACCATACAGAGGCATCTAATTAATCCAACGACAATGACTGCGACAGAACGAGGGCGATAACCGCGCGACGGCAGAAAAGAGCGTAGCCGCAGACCCACGATATGATATATATTTTTTTTTGCTAGGGACAATGTATAAAGAGACAGCAAGCAAACCTATTAATGATACTATAAAACTATAGCCAGAACGAACGGCGTAAGGTTCGGCACACGCGAATAGCGCAGAATAGCATAACTAAAAATTGACCTAGGCCGAGCATTGTACATTAAAAATAAAACTCTGAACAAAAATATATTCAGCAGATCATTGCCCGGTCCCCCCACCTCACAGGCGCAAATGGGGGCAATGTGCCACAAGAAATGTAAAAAGAAAGATTCAGTACGACAAGGACAAGCTACAAATAGAGAAATGCACACAGTGTCGCTCGACTGATGGAGTTTGGCGACACTGGAAATGATGGCAGAGTTAGTACCATTTTCACTGTGAAAGATAGAACACACAGCCGTTGGAGCAACGAACCACTGAACTCGCTGACAGAACGGCTCGACAGCAATTTCAGCATTTTACTATGATTCTATCCCATTCTTGCAGGCGGAAGTTTGAAATCAGCTAGCGCAAAGTAGGATGATTATAATGTACGCTGGTAGTATGATCGCCTTCGTTTGCCAGTGGGCATAATATTTGATGTATGATGATGATGATGATGATGATGATGATGATGATGATGATGATGATGATGATGATGATGAGATGTGGTGGTTGGTGGTGGTGGTGGTTGTGGTGGTGGTGGTGGTGGGTGGTCCCACACGGGAAGGTCAACAAAACAGTTACCACTAGTAATAAATACTTTACGCTTGCATGGAGGAAAGACATGAGGACATAGATTAGCTAAACACAGCAGCAACGTCAATTGAGAAATGTGCATACGTGACATCGCTGTCGTTTACAAGTATACGACGAATTGCACATTCGTATCTGCGTGCCGCTATATGTATCAGACGCCGCACGTCACGGCCAGCTTTGCGCAAGAACCGGTGCGCGCACAATGCCGCGGGTCCAGGCTGCGAGTGCACATCGACAACAAGGCACACGCTGTTCAGGTATAGCGCAGCTGCGCGTCGCAAGCGCGCTGCTTGCCACAACCACCAAAGCCACATCGCAGCCTGCTCCGTCATGAGCGCTATTTTCTGAAACATATGCAACCGGAAATTCACTTACGCTGTGTGAACGTTTCACAACTAAACCGGGACAACTTACATTCGTCAATTATTTCGAATGTCCATGAAAACATGTATTGCCCATTTACGGTAGCCGGCCGATCTCTTGTTTTTTTTCTGTGGAGGGGGTTAAAGTGGGCGGTACCCGTGACCCAAACCATTGAGGGTGGACAGCAAACAAGTCCAGCATGGAAGGTCCGATAGGAGAACCCGCGCCGCAGGACCTTTGAGAGGCGCCAGTAAATGGTGTGCATTTATTTCTGGTTTTAAACGGCGGATCCAAAAATTTGTCGTGGTTGAACGCGGTTAAACCGAGTTTGTCGAGCAATAGCACGGATTTTCTTGCTTTGGGAATGGATACAGACGCTGCTCGGCGCCGTCAGCAACTACCGCATCTATAATTGCACCACTAGATAACACCACAGACGCTGCTCGGGGCGGCAGCGGCAGCTAGCGAATTCACCTTCATGCTGCATCTCGCTTGAACGCGAAATAAGCGTCAAAAGCACAGTGCATACGAAGCTACCAGCACTCGGCGCACTTTGTACACGTCGCAGATCGCTTTCAAGTTTAGACGCCCACGCGGCGTTTGCAGCAGCCGCCGGTAGTGGCAGGCTAGGTCCCAGTTTGACCTTGGCTGAGCTTGAAGGTCAGATTTACGGAACCAGGCGTTTTCTGGGTTTGTACCTGCAGTAGTAGAGCGCTAAAGACTAAATGACCCAAAAGCCAGGAGAACTATTTCTAAAGCACTTACTGAAACACTCACTAAACGAAAGCAACAAACATGGACGTTTCGAGGTCTATGCAGGTGGCATTCAAGGACTGTTACCAATTAAAGCCCCTGGGCTTTAGTTACCAATGTCTGCTGAAAATGCAGTGTTAGATGGAGAGCCAGGCTCCGGAAGCTCCACATAAACCCGCGCCCTAAAGCTTTCAGGGCGTGAAAGCTCCACACACACAAACGAAAACGAACTTCGAATTTCACCGCTGCATCCACGCAGCGTGGCAAAGGAGTTTCGTCGTCAAAGGTGAAATGGATGCCGACCACATACATCAATAATAACAAGACGTTCTGTCACCCGCACGGAAGCCTTGTTCACAATAAAAAATATGCATTGTGAACATAGCTCCCGTACGGGTGCCGACCACCTTATTATTATTAATGTGTGTGGTCGGCGTCCATTTTACCTGTGAATGTGGTTAATCCCGGCCAGACCAGTCCTCATCACACACTTGATTCGTTATCCTTGCGCAAACACTCTAATATGTTTAACCAACTGCTGAATGTTTCAGGAGCTTCGTTATAGGTCTCGCACAGACTTGCATGGTCCACGCCTCAATTTGCATGCGTGCTAAGAAAGGAAACAAATTTAGCGCTTTCATGGCGACCGCGTTCCCAAAGTTTGTGTACATGCCTATAATCCTTCTATGAGTTTTGAAGCCACGCGTGGCTAAGTACTGGTGTCCCTACAGAAAAAAGAAAAAAAAAGAGAGAGAAAAAAAAAGGGGGTGTCGCTGCGGTCGACCAGGTGTCGTTGGTAAAGAAGACAGTGTCGACCTACGTGGTACTTAAATGATTCAACGATAAAGTGTGGATTATATATCTCTATTCTGTCTATTTCTGTCACTGTTTATTGTTCACTGTTCACTCATTTCACATCTCATTCGTATCGTATTTCAGGCGCAATACGTTGACCATGTCTTGTTTAGCGTCGACACTTGGCTGACCCTTTTTTTTTCAGCGTTTCACATTCTGATATGCGCCCCTCGGCTCTGTTTTCTTCTTGCTCTTTTACACTGCCTATTAGCCGCCTCGAGTGTTTACGGCTTCTTCAAAACACACGCCCAAGGCTCAGGCGACGCATTCGCACGGCCGGTGGCTCTGCGCTCTCCCTACTTCTATGACCCAGCCTTTCACCGTCCCGGTGATGATGATGGTGATTTATTGGCATCCCCTTTGAAACGGGCTGTAACAGTCACCTAGCCTGCTTGAGTTAATCGCGTATGCTATACATGCTTTCATTCTAGCATTTTTAACAGCGGAGCTGTTTTAGCCGGGCGTAATCTGTCTGCTGAATCCAAAAAGTGGGCCGATCCTGGCGGTAGTGCAGGAAGGCTCCAAGCGCAATGACGCACAGCCCTGTGAACTAGCGAAGCTGAGCCAGACTAAGTCTAGCTTAGCTAAGCATGGTTGGGACTACTTAAGCTTAGTCATTCATCGATAGGCAAATGATAGTCAATCAATAGCTAATTAATAAGCGATCAATAATCAATAAATTCCGGAAAATGCTGGGGATGACTTGGTAGTGCTTAGCCTATCCCAAATACGTGGTCAATACCTTGCGATAGCCAATCGATAGCCAATCAATAGCTAATCGATAATCGACCATTAACCAATAAATTCAGGTAAATGCTGGGGATGACTTGCTAGTGCTTAGCCTAGCCCAAATATGTGTGCAATACCTTGCGATAGCCAAACGATAGCCAATAAATACGCAATCAATAATCAATCAATTATCAATTAATTCTGGGGAATGCTGGGGATGACTTGGTAGTGTTTAGCCTAGCCCGAATACGTGTACAATATCTTGCTATAGCCAATCGATAGCCAATCAATAGCTAATCGATAATCTATCAATAATGAATAAATTCAGGAAATGCTGGTGATGACTTGCAAGTGCTTAGCCTAGCCCAAATACGTGGCCAATACCTTGCGATAGCCAATCGATAGCCAATCCCTGGTTACCATACAATACCATACAATACCTAATCAATAATCGATCAACAATCAATAAATTCCGGGAAACGCTGGGGATGACTTGTTAGTGCTTAGCCTAGCCCAAGAGCCAGGACTAGCTAGGTGCCCATCAGCTCCGCTGTCTCTTTAGCATTTCGCCTCCAGTTTAAGCTACGTTAATTTTTAATACATCTTTTTTATCCTCAAAATTTCTCCATCTACCTTGCACCGCTACATATGCTTGCAAGGGATCCGGTCGTATCAATCTCTTCCCTGCTTTTTTTTTCCCCCAATACTCTAAACGTCTTTTGCTTATCTCGACTGCTGATCATTTGATGCTTCCGTCCATCTTAAATCCAAGCGCTTTTGGAAGGTGAACGTTACCAACGGGTCTCACAGGGTGAATCCCTTCGCATTCCAGTAGGATGTGCTGAGTGGTCTCCGGATTTTTGCTGCAGCATACACGTGCCCCATTTCGTTCCGAATATTTGCTCCGGTAAGTTTTGGTCCTTAGGCAACCGGCTCGAGCCTCAAATAGCAAGGCACTGCCCTTTGTGTCATCGTACAGACTTTTCATTCTAATTTCGTTCTTCTTATTCTTGTAAATCTCAATGGTCTTTTTTGTCTCCATTCATAATATCCAGTTCACTGTCCCGGTTTCTCTCACTTACGTTTTTATGAGTCCTCGCTGTCTATTTACACTTTAAATTACCTTGTAAAACAGGCGCGTAGCCAGGATTTTTTTAGGCGGAGGGCTAAGGTTGTATACGTCCACTCGATGGTTTCAAGAACCTTTCAGGTCTCTCTTATGATTTTGTCATTGATAATTAAGGTTATGTAATGTCAGGTGTAGCCCTAAACGGGACGCGAATGGCCATAATCGCCGCATGTTCGAAGGATACGCGTTTTTGTTCATAGGCGACGTGCCAAGCATAAAAGGGAGCAGGGCGCTGTCCGGAATAAATTCGGGAGGGCAGGGGGGCTGTAGCCCGGTCGGTACCCCACCTCCCTCCCCCGGCTATGCCACTGTTGTAAATGGCTTGGGCAGTTCCAGGCAGTCTCGAACTTGGGCAGTTCGCGCCACGCGGCAGCACGACAGAGGGCAACAGCGACACAGACACCCACATTGCACCCCACCTATAAAGTGTTCACGGCTAATTGTGCTTGTTTTTTATTATATCCTCAGTTACTGACTACTGTTACGTGTTCTCGGCGTGGAAAGGTATCATTTGATACCAGTTTAATGTTCATACAGCATCTACAAGTCACCCAACCAACCGTTATTTTTTTTCTGGAAGTGGTTACAAGATACTCAGATGACAGAAACGTCAAACCCGCCTGAAGTCAGCTAATATCTTGTCTTCAAAATATTACAAGTAGACGTAGGCACCTTAATCAGGGTCGCGTCCGGTCGGCTACACTACTTTGTAAAGAAGGGGCCACAAGAGCCTTCATTGCTGCTAACCCCAGTGATTGCGACATACAGATGGCGCTAAAACGCCCCAAATAAGAAGTGGCATCTCCTGCCCAACTTAGTCGTTAGAGGCGAGGTAAAAAATGATAGAAAAGAAACTAGCGGTGGAAATTTGGCAAAACTTCCACCGCTAGTTTCTTTTCTATCATGGTGGAAATTTGGGAAAGGCTGAGGTCAATAGAAAGAAGAGGGCGGCAATGTGATGAAGGGAATAGTTGAGGTGAGTTAGAAAAAATAAGCGGGAAGGGCTGGTCGGGACACTTGAATTTCGGAGTGCCAGGTGTCTGTCCTGCACGAGCCCTATACCACATTTTGCAGTGACAGATCTTGTAATTCCCAGCGTGGACGCATAACATTTCACAAGAACTGTCCTCTTGCACGTATATCCTGCCATGAACTTCAAGAAATGCAGCCGCTGCTCCTACAGGCGACTCGCAAACATGTGGGCGGTGTATATAACCGTTCGCTGGAGTATACATCACTGCCTTCCACCCAGTGGGTGGCGGTTCTGCAGGCTGCGTCATCGCCAACCGGCTCTCGGAGGACCCTGATGTCACGGTACTGTTGCTGGAAGCGGGAGGGCTTGAAACAGCGTCGCGACAGGTCCCTTTCGCCGCGCCCATGAATCTCAGGGGAGACGACGACTGGGAAGACTGGAGCGTAACACAGAAGAACGCCGCCCTTTCCTTCCATGAACAGGTGGGTACTTAATGTGAATTCATACCGATCGACAACGAAAATATATCATACACGCACCTCACAAGCGTTAACTGGTCTTTGGGAATCATCCCAACGGTTTCTGGGAACACATACATGTTTCCCTACCCTAGGCAATAATCATCAGGGGATTCTGTCAGGCACTCACTGTAGACGCATTTATATGACCGCGACAAGACCAGAGAGGCTCTTGTTTACTTGGTGTGGATCACCATGTCCACAGTTCTCTTCGCAAGTTGGTCGCAGAAGGAACTGTGGCAGCTGAGAGTGGATCGACACCGTGCACCCGGTGACCTCAGAAATGCATGTAAACGTGACTTTTATCGCAGCAAGAGAAAGCAAAGGGTGATCGGATGGAATGAACAGCTCTTCGCAGTATTTTCCCACCTCACAGGACCTGCTCGCCGGATGGGAAACGTGCCTCGGTTGTAACACAACGAGACGCTATTTAGCATCACGGGCACTTCGGCTCTGTTGCAGCGACATAAAGAGAGCTTGGATTTGAAGGAATCGACAGATTCCTGCCAACTACGCGTGTCATGAGTATCCAAGCCATGATGGTACTTAAGTAGGCATGAAGAGGTGAACATAGAAATGCCAGATATAAAAGAACCATGGAAATTCCAACGTTGCAACAGGTGCTCGTGTAAGAAACAAGACAAGAAGCAAGTCAGTGATCTCGTGTGAGCTGCTTTCCCTAGCGAGTCAGCACGCTAACGTATTAGTGCCGAAGGAAACTTATCACGTTCTTTTAAACTGCTCTATAACGGTCGCAGCGATTACCTCTTTATAGATTTGAGTTTATCATTATTTATTTGTATTATATTGTCCACCGAGACTACCACAAAGTGCCCGGCTTTTAAACGGGAGACTGAGGTCAGGCTCTTCTTGTTCAAATGTGTATGAAGCGCATAAATACTCTGTTTACAAAAACGAGTTAAATAATTTGAAGAAAATTAACTATGTTTACCAAAAATCAGATTTCTAGCAAATTTCCGCAGCAGACCTCCACTTAACGGCTCAGATCCTGTCATTAAAGTTCTTGAAGAAACATTAAAAGCCCAGGAGCACCACGTTTTCTACTGCGTAACTGAGCAGCTGCATTAGGTATCTTAATTTCGCAAACGACATCTGTTACATCTACTCAAGTGGGCAAAATTGACCTATCATATAGGACTCCAGATCAGATGATGCACACCTTTGCAACTCCCACGTAAACAATAAGCAACTACACGTATGGTTTATATCATTCTTTCAATTATGCTGGCTTTGCATGGTCACCCAAAGAGATAAACAATTACACGTGTCAATATTTACATCTTCTGTCTACTGCTATGATAAGAACTGAACTATCACAATCTAGTCCAAATGTAAACCATAGCAACCTACCAACCTATCTTAACCTTCTGACTTCATTGGCATCATCGGCCCCACAAGGGACACCGTTATCATCAACCAATTCTGAGTCTATCGAAAAATGAACTTCTCTCCGGGGAAATCTTGACTGATCCCTCTCATGCATCATCCGAAAGCACTCGCTCCATCGAGATTTCCTAATCCCATAACACCATTCAATCCTATGTCACCGTCGAGCGCATTTCTTTTCCCTTAGAGTCCATACCAAGAGACCGCACGTTATCTGAAGCTCGCGTACATGAGAGACCCCTATAAGCCCAGAGGATATTGTAATGCCAATCTCATAAGCTATCGCAGCATAAGACGACGAAGGTATTGCTACACTTCTTAAGGACAACAAGAACTGCACAAACGGCTTTGCCCTTAATTGATGTATATTGCGATCATGTGTTGTGATTCTTTTCCTGTGCTCAGTATTAAAATAGTCTGATCTTTGTAGTCCCTCTCTCACTTCCCCTTGTTTAGGGTATGGAAAACTGGGATTTTCTATTCTGGTTAACCCCCTCCTCCCCCCTCACTCCCTTCTTTCACATCTTTCTCTCTTTTGAGTGACCAGATCACTTTTTATTGCGATAGCAATTATATGGACACTCCAAGCTGATGTCTGCCGCCGCCGTCGCCGTGAGGTTCCGTATAGAGTCCAACGGCGATGAAATCGTCGCCGCGCGCCGTATGCTGTATGTGCGCGAGGGACGCGCACTTTCTCGGGGAGCGAACGCACGGCGGAGAGCAAACGCGACTTCTTCCGTCGCGCGAAAGACCGCAGGGGGGGGGGGGGGGGGGGAGGGGAGGCGACGTTGAGTTGCGGCACCAAATGCGTATTTATATAAAAACGTTGCGAGGCGAGAAGGTGGTCAAGACTTCCGACGCTGCTCGACGAGTTTCCCGTTCTGATTTAGTCGAAAACCTCCGAGCCGCCGTTAGAGGCAAAGGCACCAACACCACGCGCGTTCGGTGCGAACGCGGGAAAAACGCCGAGGGCGTCAAGAACAGTTATGCGCGTTGCTGGTGCTGCTGCATCTCCAAGTTCATACAGCTGATAAAACTACTATCCTTACTCCGTATAGCTCTCTCTTAATTTGCTATCGCAATTGATGCTTCGCCTTTCGAGTGAAACGGTAACATTTTTTTCTATTTTCTGGTGCATTCAATATTACCTTTTCTCGCACTCTTCCTGACACGCACAGCGACTGCCCGTCTCACGCGGCAAGGCGCTAGGCGGCAGCAGCGTACTCAACTTCATGCTGTACACGAGGGGAAACCCGAGAGACTACGATCGCTGGGCCCGAGAGTACGGAGCCAAAGGGTGGGCCTACGAGGACGTGCTTCCGCACGTCAGAGAGATCGAGTACTACCGCGTGGGAGCACCGGATGGTGAGCGTTCCACAGCTACAGGGAGATTACGCTTTCTTTTTCGGGAAAACTGCGGCGCTCTTGATCTATGCTGATCGATGCATCTCTGCAGCCTTCGCGACTTTGATAGATGTGTGGCGGGCACCTGTCCACACAGTAGCGAAATAAGAAATATAGGGTCGTCGCCATGTTCAGTATAATTCAAACAATGTCCTAGAATGCATCACACATCTTTCTGAACACTTACACCAAATCCTACCAGAATACCATGGCACCAGCGGCGAGGTACCGGTGGACTACGCTAACACCACCACACGGCTCACCGAACTTCTGGAGGCATGCCGCCAGTCCGGTTATCCCCAGGTGGACTACAATGGCCATTCACAGCCAGGTACCTCGGCTGTTCAATCATGTTTCTAGGTTCCCAAAGTTTAGCAACTAATGTTACTCACTTCCTACGTGTACGAAACCATCATAACAGAACTATTTCAATCCCAACCCAAGCGTCCTTCATTCCTATTTGTCAGCTTCAGTGCAATTTAAGCACTATCGTTAAAACATGCATGTAACCTAGCAATGTCGACAACTGCTGACCTGTGCCCCCTCCAACACAGGTTGCTCTCAACTGCAGACCAACATCGCTAACGGTGAACGCATTAGTGCTAGCAAGGCCTTCATCCAGCCCATCGTAGGCACGCGTGAGAACCTGCACGTGGCACTCCTCAGCCACGTCACAAAGGTAAGCACTGACAAGAGTACACCACTCACATACTTGCGCTAGAGCAGTTTGAGAGAGGAGCACGCAGTCTGCGTTCTGTTCCATTCCGGTAAATGTCCATGCTTCTTCTAAGTGACTGAAAAACTACGGACAAGACCATCCACCGCGGTCTAGCAGTGGTTTCGGCGTTCAAACTCCATAATTAGATTTTTTTTCGTCATAGACTACTGGTATGGTCATTACCCTTTGAAGAAGAACCTCGGACGTTTGCTAGGTCTGCCGCAAGCAAACCTGGGTGGCGCGGTCCTACATTGTTTCAAATGTTACATACTGGGGTTCTCCTTTCGGCTTCGTTCATTCGGCCCTCTCTTGTGACTTGACCCGTTATTCGAACCCTGCCGCCGAAAACAAATCTCCCTGCGTCGCGTGTGGTTTGGGGCTTACGCATTCCTTGAAAGTATCACATGAAAGTATCATATACTGCAGCACCTTCTGTCAGGGTTCGTGAAAGCTTTTCCGGAAAGAAATTCAAGTGTTTTCAAGGTTCACACTAAGCATTTTCAGGCATTAAAGCATTATGATCCCTGACAGCTTGAAAACAAAACCGTCTTATATTACGAACAAAAATTGTTATTGCACAATAAAGACAAAAATCATGCGCTAAGCTTTTTCCATAAAAGCACCACCAGCCATTATAAACAAGGTTGCTCCCTGCTACAAGTATGCTAATCATATCCAATTGGCTTGACTGTTAACCTGTATAAACATCCTAGTTAAACACACAAACAAAATCCCCTAAGCTTAGCGCAAAGCAGAATTCAAGCATATTTAAGCGTCCTGTTCAAAATTCCGGACTTGGAATATTGCAGTTTCGCATCTGAGGGTTTTTCAAGGGTTTCAAGCGCCACTACAAACCCTGTCCTGTGCCGCTGGCGCGTCTTCGACGGTCAACAAGCTTCCTCTCCGTGCAAACTTCAACCGTGCAGACGACAGACTCTTTTTGAGTGCAGGGATACTGTGACCCTATATTAGAGAAACATTCGTATGCAGAAGGGCACCAGAGCTCAACAGCCCTCACTGAGGGCAGGTGGGTTTCACGGCAATGTTTGTCTCTGGTATAGACTGCGTTTAGACTGTCCGCCTTTCTTAACTTGCTGTCCCCTCTTCAGTTCGAGTGTACTGTAGCCAAATGGGAGCGATTGCCGGTTACTTGTATTTATCTCTATTTTTCTCTCTCTCTCGTACGTCAGGTGAACTTCGAGGGAACCCGCGCCGTGGGGGCGTCATTTACTAGATTTGGGCGACCGGGGACCGTGTCGGCAAAGCGAGAAGTGATTCTCTCAGCAGGCACCGTGGGATCCACTCAACACCTGCTGCTCTCCGGACTGGGACCCAAGGAGGAGCTGAAGCAGTAACAGGTAAGCAGTATTCGCCGTATTTTCGAACACTCCTATACAGCTGACTTTAGAAAGTGCGCGTTGCTGAGGAATGACTCCCTTTCGGCTGGCGTAGACAAGCGTGCTCGGCTTCATAAAACAATGATCACAATAACACGTCCAGTGTAGCACTAGGAAAAGGAAAGAATGAAGGCTTAACGAGAATAATCAAGCTCGGCTCCCCACCGCCTCACCTCCGGTGACGACGTCAGTTCCAATTCGTGCTACCTAACCTGTCTTCTAGTGCAACAAAGCGTCATGCGTTCCAATAACCGTGTAACTTCGAAACATAGTTCCTCATCAAGTAAGGTGGAACAACTCGTTCACCTTTCTGTCTGACCATGGCAAGCCCGTTTGTAAAAATAAAAACAAACAACACAGCGTTATTTCATTTACAAGTTCATTGTAAAGATGGACTACGACGTCGCGAAGATGGCCTACGACTACGCTGCCTCGACGACGGCGTCCGCTTTGAAAGCGAAGCTTGCTTTGCGAACCCATCCCGGACTTTTCTGACCATGGCTGCTAGGTGCTGCTGCTGTCTTGCCAAAAAGCTCATACGTTTACAAAAAACTGAATTACGTGACCGACGGTGAGATGGAACCTCGGTCATAGCAGCGCGATGCTCTAGCCTTTAGGCCACAATCCCCGTATACTTCTATTCTGCCAACGCCCACTAGCTGTTTGAGGTGATCGCCGCGTGTGTCACATTGCGTAGCACGGGTGCGCATGCGCGCGCGTCCTTTACACCAAACGCGCAGGAATGACAGGGGCAAATTTAGAGCATTTGATTACCGGTTTCACAAAACCTTCGTTTCACATAGATTCCAAGATGTACTTAATAGGTGCATATTTTTGTTTCATTTTCGGTCCATTCGTTCTTTATTTACTTTCTTTTTTTTCTTGTTAATTTGCCCTTTTGCGCAATTGCAATGCCAACAGAGTCAGCAAATACAAGTCATCTTGTCGAGGCGCTCGTGCCAGACTGACTCAAATGCCGCTCGCCTTTGTTTGTTTCGTTATATCTGTTACACGTTTACCCCGCCCTCTTTCGTCTACGTTGAACGACTACCTCTGTTAACGACTGACGCTATATGCGACGTTCTCCAGATCCCGGTTGTCGCCGACCTCCCAGTAGGACGCAACCTTCAAGACCACCCAACTCTCCCACTGGGCGTCCCCATTAGGACGGACGTCCAAGCTGGTATCGGACCGTTTAAAGCCTGGAAGACATTGCGCAATACGCGCGGAACCGAACAGGTGAGACAGCTGCAAAAGCACCGCTGAGCGCGCAACCGTTTCATTATCAGTACGACTGTTTCACTACAACGATCGATGTCCTGTATCGTGTGCGCGCGCATGCGTTAGCTTCGCCTCCGCCTGCCTGATACTAATGTTTCACGCGCGTAAGCATTGCGGGCTTATGGACAGGCAAATGCCAACTTCCCTCTCGGAGACCCTGACTGCGCAACAAAGGCAAAGTGAGCGGCGCGATCCACCGCGACGACGCAGAGGCTTGCGGTGGTGCGCCATTGGCGCGTGACAAATGACGCGGGCGACGGGGTCGAACACAGAAATGAATTCTTCAACCACATTTATGCCGTCGTATACGCCAAGCTCTGTCTCCCGGCAGGGACAATTTCCATACCGGCAAGTATGGAGTTTCTACAGTTCCTGGTCACCGACTACGCGACAGATCCTGACATCCCCGATGTAGAGGTAGCCACCACGTCGATTTCCCCGGCCCGCGAAACGCTGAAGACAACAATGACGCAATGAGGCCTGCTGCCAGAGGTGAGTTACACGTGACAAAAACAATGAACAAAAGAAAGCACTGCCGAGGCATGCCGGTCGGGGAGCGTTTCAGCTTTAAACGCATGTCAACTGAATGATTGATGGTTATGCCAGGGTATCTTCAAGGGGCCCCTCTCGTAGATTCAAGGAACTTTTAGCTGAACATTTATGAGGAAAAATCGTAAGCCTTATTCCTCCCCGCTCCTCGAAACGTATCTGAATTCGCGGTAATGATTATAGCCTGCCGCTCCATCGGCATGACTTTCTTTGTTGGAGCCATACGGGGGGATACAATCAGTAACGACTTAGCGGTAAATGCAAGAGAAGTGCGTTAGCATTATGTCGCTCCTGTTTGAAGTGCCGGATCCATGATTTCAACCACGTGCATCACATAGCAAAGTGCTGTTCAGGAGCTGACTCGACACACGTCCTGCCTCTTCGAGGAGCAAACTGCAACTGACAGTGGTCCGGAGCCGACCACCGTCAACTGTACACACTGTACACACACACACACACACACACACACACACACACACACACACACACACACACACACACACACACACACACACACACACACACACACACACACACACACACACACACACACACACACACACATATATATATATATATATATATATATATATATATATGCTCTTTCAAGCTTTTCCGTCCCCTTTCTACCTCAACCACGTGACCTACTTCCCACATTTCACAAACATACACTTTTTCCCCTTTGACACTTCTAATGCTAACGCAATAAAAAAATTCGCCTAAAGCACACACAATTTTTTGATAATGCGCGACACATCACGTCACTATGCGCGAGCGCCCCTTATATACTCTCACATGACGTCGGGCAAGTCTCGTCTCTCTCAATGCATCATGGCTCCACGCAGTCGTTCTATGGCAGCCAAGTGCTACAGCGTGGTACTTCATTCCGCGTTATGTCTTCACTGAAATGCTTCCAGCAATATTTCGAAGTTCAATCAATCGTGCTCACTTTGAGCCAGTACCACAGCATTTGAAAAAGTTATAGTTTAGAAAATCTTAAACACTCTGAAATTTAGTGATATGCTTTGAGATTTCAACCGCAGCACCTTTATTATTTCCGCCAGTGCTTTCACAAGCTTTTGTTAAGCTGCTGCAATTTTCACACCGGTATCTTGTTTCGTTCTCCCGCGGCAAACGCTCAAACTGCCGAAGCGTATGCATTGAGGCTGTATGATTCATGACTTCAGCATTGCCTGCTTAAAAATTTTCAATATTGAGCATTCCGACTCGACGGTCGCACGTGAAAGACAGACCAAAGACAACCAAAGCACCCTCGAGCCTTAACCTTCACAGCCGAGGTCGCAGAGAACAACCAAGTAAACTAATCGCCATCAAGACCCTCACCTTGCGCTAAATGAGCCTATTTATTCATCTTAATTTTTCATGCACAAGTGGAGGCATCATAAAGAGTACCGACAACTGCGGTGATTCCTCAATGATGGCAACATGTAAATAAAAATATTCGCGCTTGTTCTGTGCGAGGCTTAACACGTCAGCCACTGACTGCTCAACTGAAGTCAACATTTCACTCTTTCGTAACACTATGCTACGCCAACTCAAACTACATAAGCAGCTAGCTGTTCGCCGAGCTCTTCACTCAACGTTATGCATGGCGCACTAATCAGGTTAACCGTGATGTGGCCTTCACTGAACGTTACGTAAACACTTTTAGCCGAGCAGATGGTTCCTATCAGCGATCACCGTACATCACAACTGCAAACAGCACGACCCGTGTCACGCGTTCGCCCTCGCGGGCTCTCATTAAATCCAGAACTAAGCCGCGATCCCTCGGCCTGTTTTCATTAGGTGTCATTCACATTGACGACGTGACAGCCGAAGCGAAAAGTTGCGCAAACAGCATGGGCCAACTCTTTCCACCGCCATATTTGTTTTTTCTTTGGCCGTTGGCGCCTACAGCACTTACCAGGCATCGCACGGAGAAACAGCTGTGCACGTGCGTGCCCTTCCTACAATAAGTGCGCTCCACGTACCCTGGTAATTATAAAAGCTGCTGTCAATAACTAGCTGTACTTACGGCGTTCTGCCCCCGAGAACACCTTCGAACCCTGAACCCCCTCCCCCCGTCGGTGCACCACTGGCAAGGTTGTGCCTGTCTACTCGACGTTTGCTTCTAGCGTTGTATATATATCCGCGCGTCTCATTCTCTCGCACTGCTCTTTATTTGCAGGTTTTTGATAGCTACATTGGGCCCGTCAACGGGCAACCCGGCTTTCAAGCAGTAACAATCCTCAACCGACCACGATCCCGGGGATCCATTACGCTTCGTTCCACAGATCCCTACGAGCACCCAAACATCGACCCACGCATTTTGGAGCACCCGGACGATGCCAGGGCGGCCGCTCAAGGCACGCATACTTCGCTCTCAGCTGATTGTACACACGGTGTTACATGGAATGCGGTAAAGCCACACACCGCATATAACCAGCAATATTTCAAATGAGTAGACAGGTAGGCGAGTTGGCGAGAATTCACTCCACTTTCTAAATCAGCTATCGATACAGAAACATATCCCGGCCTCCCAATAACAAGCACAGCGAGCTCACGATTTCCATGTAGGATAGGATAGGAATAAACTTTATTTGTCCAGCGGTTAAGACTGTTGGTGCCCGGGGCTAGGCTGCCAGGGGTCCATCGCCGGAGAAAAATCTTTCGAGATCCTCGGCAATGGCCCTGGCCCGCTGGACGGCCCACTCCTGGTCCTCGAGTGCCTCGCTGAGGAGGGCGGCTTGCCATCTCTCAGCGAGGCGCCCCGCTTCAGAAGGTCCTGCTGTTATCTTCCCCCTTCCTCTTGTTCCTTCTTCTTCAGGGCGTTGACATTCCCAAAGTATATGGGCCATATCAGCCCGTTCGTGCTCGCACCACGGGCAGCCGGGCGATGGGTGCAGCGCGGGCCACAGGCGGTGCAGGTGATAGGGGTTGGTGAAAGTGCCCGTCTGCAACCGCCTCAGGTCGACTGCCTGGGACCTGTCCCGCCGCCCGTGGGGTTGTGGATATGTCATACGTTCTTGCCTATAGTGTGCAAGAACCTCTCGGTACGAGGCCGGAAACTCCTCGATATCACAGTCGGCGTCCCCGTGGCCCCCAGCTCCGACCGCCGCGATTTGGGTTGTGTTGATAATTCCTCCGGTGGGGTCCCGCACAACAACGGCGGCTGCCCTCTGGGTGATCGCGTCGCGGCGGGTAAGTTGCCTCGCGACGAGATGGGCACGCTCGTTGTGGTTGGGCGGGATGCCGGTGTGTTTTCGGCCGTTAGTATTGTTGTTGTTGAGGCTTTTGTCTTCTTTAGTACCAAGCTCCCCGACGTGCGCGGGGAACCATTTGAGGGACTTGATCGTAATCCTGCCGGACACGAAGTCTCCGGCTCTGGCGTTGAGCATGCGCGCCACATCCGCGGACACCCAACCTTTGGTGAAGTTCCGGATCGCTGATTTGGAGTCGCTTATGATCAGGCTATCCTCCGTACCTCCGTGGAGTACCGCGAGGGCTATGGCCATCTCCTCCGCTGCTTCGGCCGACGGCAGCCTAGCTGATGCCGTGACTCGGATCCTTCCCTTCGTATCTACGACCGCCATAGAGAAGGCGGGCTCCGCCGCCGTCGGCCGGCCGTGTCGTTGATGTTGCTGCTGTTGCTGCTGCCGTTTTTGTCGTAGTAGTAGTAGAGATGGTGGTGTTGGCATCCCCGGTTCGTCTCGCACATTTCGTTGTAGTGGCGATGGTGGTCGTCGTCCCTCGTCGCCATCAACGTTACCCGCGGGCCGCGGGTACCTGGCTGCATCGACAAACAGGACGCCTTCTCGTCTTCCGTGCTCCTCGAGGATTGCTACCGCCCGTCGTTTACGTCTTTGTACGTCATGCACCGGGTGCATGTTCTTCGGCATTTTTTCCGTCTGTATGGCGTCCCTGACCTCCGGTAGCAGTGTTTCCTTCAGTCCCCACGCCTCATGATATCGAATCCCGAGCAGGATTTCCATGTCGGCCATCGCAACTCGTGCAACGATGCCGCACATACGAAGGGTGCTAAAGTGTTAAGCCTTACAAAAAATATGAGCTAGGAAGCTGTAACTACCACACTATTATCTTTTCCCGCAGGTTCCCTCTTTCGTTCAGTTGTCAAAAGTTCTGGGATGTGTTTTGCTGCAAGCTTTCTCATTTCCAAGTCGCCGTGGATAATGGCACCAACTCGCTCACATGATATTCCTAAATATGTAGTAATACTTTGGGTCAACATTTAGCGGGCCTCCACGACCATGTCACGGATGTATTTCACATTTGCAGGCACAGAAACAAAAACAGGCCTTCCACTGGGTTTCTCACTTTGAACACTGAAATGACCGGATTCAGGTTTAGACACCCAACGTTTAACAGTAGCATGTGAAGGGCCAATGTAATGCAAAGTTGGTGACATTTCATCATAAACGTGCTTCACACATTTCTCTTGGAAAAATAGGAATTTCATTATGGTCCTATGCTCTTCCACAGTGAACTTTTATGGAGGTGCTGCCATGTTCACTTTGGACCTAAAAAAGTAAGACTAGCTGAAAACATAAGTAGCTGATTTTTGCAGCATTGAATACAGACAAATTGGCCAATGAGCCCTGAATTAAATTCACAGCCATCCAGCTGAATTGTTTTCTGGGTAAGGCTTGGCACCTATCAGCAAGCCCTCGTATATTACTGGCCTTCAATGCAACAAATCAGGCGGTGTCCACTCATGTATTCGAAAGTGGCCTTATTGCAGCGTACCCGTTACTGTGAGGTGCTAAGGGCAGCAATATTAGGCCATTTAGATACTTTTTTTCTTTATTCCTGTGAAGACTATTTTTAAGATTTATTGTGTTATACGTATGCTGTAAACCCTTTGTTGAGCATGGATTCAAGCAGTGTTTTGTGGTATCTGTTGTCATGTACCCAGCGATCATAGCAGGTCGTGGCACAGTAGCGAAGGTAAGCTGGCGGTAGGGGACGTGAGCGTTCCACTTGCGATCCTGGACGAGTCCATACTAAGTGGTAGGCATCTGCTTCCTTCACTGGAAGGGCACCACAGTCTTTACGGCTCTTTTTCTCACCCTCCTCCATTGTTCCGTGGGAAATAAAGCTTCACTCGTTCATTCATATGGACACGTTGCATTCAGTGGAAATCGCAGCCAGTTCCCAGTAAAGGTGACAGCCGGCGTAAGAGTAACCCGGCCGGAAGCCTCCTAAGCACAACTTCCTTCGCCCTAGTAAGGTGACGAGAGAGGAAGCAGACACACCGTGGGACAAGAGCGCGTGTGTCCTGCCGGAGAGAAATATTGCAGGCGCGGAGTTCGCCAAGTTGTCTCGAGCGCTTCGCACTAATCGGAATAAGTATCTTCGCACTACTGCGTTGACTTAGAAACCCCGTGGGATGCACGCTTCAACGCAAGAAAAATAAACCAATAGGCGCTCTACAAAACTCGCGTTGCAGTCCCATCGTACGGCAAGCTTTAGCGACACGAAGCAAAAAGAGTCAAGTGTTTCCTTCACACCATTCGGGCTCCATAGGATGCACCACTCGCCCGCAGGTACAAAGATATTCATCGACAACATACTGAGCACGGACGCCATGAAAAGCATCGGCGCGAAGCTCTGGGACTTGACATTCACGCCGTGTGCCGACGCGGGGCCCCGTTGGAGCGAGCAGTGGATTGTGGATTGTGGATGGATTCAAGCAGTGTTTTGTGGTATCTGTTGTCATGTATGCCGGAACAGGCATCGAGTGCCTGTTCCGGCACACCGCACTGCCCATCTGGCACCTGTGCTGCACCGTGGCCATGGGCTCGCACTCCGAGGCAGTCCTGGACGAACGCCTACGGTAGGCATACACGAACCCTTTTCTTCTATAGGCCATATATAATACAGCCATCTTTTCTATAATGCGGCGCAAGTATGGGGACATTTATTTGCACCACGCTCGTGCTCTGAGGTCCCAGCCGTCGTCTCTTTCCTCGAGAGACCTGCACCACAGACAAGCTGGGACAGCGGTTCAGTGTGTTTTCGGTAAAGGGACAGCAAAAAGACGAAGTGGGCTGGTAAAAAAATCTCCACTTTCTTATTTCCTCAAGAAAGCTTCGCGGCATTTTCGCTCTCGAATTTGGTATTAAGACTTTGTTCACAACACCCGCCGCGGTGGCTTAGCGAAAACAACGATCTGATTATGGGGCACGCCGTAGTGAGGGCCAACACTGCGGCCGTGATCTGATGCCGCGCCCTTATAGGCTTAGCAGCGCAACGTCAAAGCCACTGCGCAACCACTGCGAGTAAGATGTTCTGTAGCAGAATGAGTGCGAGAATGTGTATGCGAGTAGACGAACCTACCACGGGGGGTTCATTGCACCAAACGAGAGATAATTGCGCGTTCTTTGAAAAGGTCAAAAGCAGTGCTCAATAGTCCAAGGCGGTCGACATCTTCTGTCAAAAACAACAGGGAAGTAACTTCCCCTTCGCTACGTGTGCACTGCATCTTCCATTACGTGTTTATTTTTCAGCTGTTTATAGTTTAAACCTTTCAGTCACTATTTCATTCACTATTTATGTTTCTTTTCTTCAACTATTCCGTTACTCGCAGTGCCTTAATCCATTGAGAAGTGAATTGAAGCGGCACAAAGCAAGTGTTTCCAGCTTCCCTACTTGATCACCCTGTTAACTCCACCGGATACGGGGGGCACGCCGATGCGCCAACTTATTTTGCGTGCAGCGTCCGAGGCAACGTGACGGGCTTGCGAGTGGCCGACGCCTCAGTAATGCCCGACATCGTAAGCGGCCACACAAACGCGCCAAGCATGATGATCGGCAGCAAGACCGCTGACATGATCATCGAGGACAACGAAGAACGCCATTCTAAGAAGCGGCGCAGGACGACGGGAAGACATTGACGTTCTTCTACAACCTTCCTTGATAGTAGCTTTTCACCCCTCCATCTCGACGGTACGAATATAATGTGACAGAAAGTAACAAATTTGGTTCTGTGGTATTTGCTTCTCTGTGTGTGTCCTTGTTTCAGTCGCACTGTTTGGGCATAGTTCTAAAGTGACAGACAGGTCACTCATGCCCGAACGTAATGAACCCTCTATTTTCAAAGTCAATGGTATTTTTGACACCTGTCAATTGACTGTACACCGCGCCAATAAGGCACACTGAGTACTTGAGAGGAAATAAATTCCATTGAAAAATCATCAGCGATGTCGTCATGTCATGCCCATTCAAGAACACTATTACCTTCCCTGCACTCTAAAACACGATCGCGCTGGTCTCGTCACCCGCACTTCGCTGTAGAGCGCGCGAAACGCAAGCAGGTACGCGACGTACGGCTTACGTGTCAAATTCCACAAGTGAAACAACAAACTACAAAGCCTCCATCGGATGGGAACAAACGTCTCAGGCTTCATCTTCCGCTATTACTCTCTGCTTGCACTGAAATGGCAACGCAATGACGTATTTGATAATCTTCTCACGATAGGTGACAAGTTCGTACTGAATTAACGTTTTATAATTCAAATTCTAATAATTTACTTTACGGCACATATTGCAATTTACGAATTGTAGTGGTGAGCTTACAAGGCCTATCCACTTGAATAGACTTCGAAGGTTCGCACAGGTTTCGAGATATGCACCGTGAAACTTGACGGTAAAAATGCACCATTGTTCCACTTACTTTTTTACCAAATCACCGTTTTATTCATTGAAGCACAAAAGCAACTGGAACACCCATTTATTTGGTCGAACACATTGGGAATGAATATTTTGAAACTGGTGTCATCCTGAAATTTCGTTCGAAATGCATACGCCTGAAAAGATAATTACTGAATTTTCGGTAATTAGTCGATTATGCATTTAGATTTCTCGTCCATGTAATATTCGCACTGCCAAGCAATATAGCTCAATGACTAGAATTACACTATCAGCCACAGGCAATTTTTAAACATTATGTATGGCCTAAAAACATATCCTAGCAGCCGCTGTGACATTTTATTTTGAAGACTTAGCCCATTCAAACGCGCGGCGTTACGTTCTGTAGCGTTTCTCAAAGTATGTCGCGCGTAACCTTCATGTCTTGAGAGAATTCATTTGAGTGGGGTGCTAGTGCTACTGACAGACTTTGTCTACGCACACTATGAGCGACGCGCCTCGTCAGGCATTTTAGACAAGGCGGCGTTCTCACCACTGTTGCATAGCGAATAAACATAGATACGTAAGACGAAACCTGAAGCTTTCTTGCGACAATCACGGTGCTCAGTGGAGCCCGATGTCATCGACATCGTTTACGGTATAATGGCACATTCTCATTAGTTGCGCGCTGCGACATGAGGCAATCCTGACCGCTGCAAATATAACATGTTTCAACCGTTATGGAAATTATTTGACGCTTTTGTACAACACACGTTTTGTTAAACAACGGGAGTAGTCGAGACGGTCATTGAATCATGCCGAGTAGTCGAGCCGGTGCTTGAGAACTGGAGGGATCGATGCTTTAGATCGATGCTTTAGACCCACCGTGCACTGTGGAGTAGTCATTGCTCTGAATAACGCCATACCTCGTGTCGTTGTAATGCACTTAATTCCTGGCCCCTTGAAACGTAGATTGCGTCAAGTGGCGTGAACTCTGCTTAAGTGAAGCTCTGTCAAAGTCTCGAGCACTTTAGAAAGTACGTAAAACAAACCTTTTTGAACCTTTTTTGCAACAATAGAGTCTCGACATACACCAGACTTCTTTCCACGGAAGAAACTTTTTTTTTCTCCTGTTTATAAATGACTTAGCTGAAATAACTCAGCCTGGCAGGGGACTTACCTGAGTAACCGTGCACGCGGCTTTTTCCGCATAGCAATAGAGTCGACCATGAAGGTGGACATCCGGGTGAAGTAAAATTCTTACCTGCACCAAGACGGAATGGAAAAGGTAATTAGCAATGCGGTTCACTACGACCCCTTGGTACACGAGTTACTATAAAACAGCACGAAGGCCTTGACCAAATGTGTGTGAAATGTGTGTCGTTTAGTCTCCGCACTATATTGTGATTCATTCCGATGTTTCATCCGTATATAGAGACCTAAAGAATAATTCGCACCGCAAGGCAGTGATGTCAAGTGAAAAATCATGAGCCAGACGTTTTGGACAAGAAAAAAACACTAGAGTTTACAGAGACAGGTTGACGTAGCCTTCCGGTCAAAAACATGACATATAGTATGTCGTTCAGCACTGCTTCACGCCATGTGCGCGGCAGCCTTCATTCGCAAATAAGCCTAAAACGCCAGTAAATAGTCGAATGTGACAAAACCTGGAACCAAAGCGATTGGCTCACATTGTAGCAATAAAAGCTACTCTCAATCATGAAATTCCACGTCCCTTTTGTCCCCGCATTTAAAGTAGCCGGAAAGCGTTTCGGGGTATATATGACCATTACTATAGCACGCTTAGTGAACAAGAGTAGCGGCTGCTGCTAACGCAGCTAAACTTGTTCTCGACAATCTGCGAACCTGCAAAACTTCCAACAACCACACGTCCTAAATTATTCCACCTCATCGCTAGTCTA
>NC_051155.1:262391248-262424488 GCF_013339745.2 Dermacentor silvarum
GGTCTCGTGCGTTGTCCTGAACTCGATGCAAGAAGCTGCAAGTTAACTGTTTCTGTTGCAGTTGCATTGCGCCACAGAAAGGGCCTCTAATGGAATATGTTGCACATTTTGGCAGAAATAGTGGTTACGTGAGCTTCATTTGTTATGCTTTCCATGTCATATTCACAATGAAAGATCTAGAATAAGCACAGGACAGTAGTGCTACTGGTGCAACAGCTGTACATTAGAAACTATGGGACAGTGTGTTGGTGGTGTAGCATTCAGGAAACAAGATCAGCTAGAATGTTGAACCAATGGTCCATATAATAAATAATTTTACCGTACTTTAATTACACCTTTAATGTGTAGGCTTTGTTAAAACCTCAGATGCTTTAAGGAGAAAGATTACATTATTATAATTGTAACTACATGCTGCATACAGCAGCCGCTGCTTATGACATGCACAAATACTTGTTGGAACATTCTGAATGCTCCTTTGCTTAGTATCTCATTACCCATGCGCTTACAAGAAGAATTGGGACCCCATAGGTAGAAGCAGTGTTGTACCACTTTGCACACAAAGTATGTGGGGAAGCCTGCTTACATAATATTCTGTGATGTCTTGAGGTGATCGTCAGTCAAGATCAGGTGCTTGGTGGTCAAGCTTAGTGCATTCGGTTATGCCAGGGTATACATTCACATGAAAGTAGGTGTGCCCGGTGACCTCGCTTCTGGAACCTTATCTATTCATTATGAGGGTGTGTTTGTTGCTTACTGTGTGTGCATGTGCACATCATTTTATAATTATAGCACAGTTCTAAATACAGCCTCTGAGACAAGGCTAGTGAATGACTGAAATGCTTTGACATTTTACATGAAACGTGCACAAAACAATCCAAGCTATGGCTTGAATTGCTTGGATTGTTTTGTATGAAACGCGCTGTTTGTGCACTGTTGTGAAAGCAGGTGTGGCTGCATCATTCATCATGTTTATTGTTAAAGGTTGTATAATGTGAATTGCACTCTGAGGCTGGCAGTTGCTTAGGAAAACTTGCATTTGTGTCAATTTGATAATTCAGATTCACAAAATCATGCCTTGAAATGCTTTTTGTTTTGTATTTTCATAGACTTGGCAAGCTTTATTACTTCTTTTCTATATCTACAGTTTGTGATGACGGCCCGGAAGATATGCAGAGCCCTGCAAGAGGCTGGCTACTGGGCTGACTTCATCGATCCGTGTAGTGGAAGGCCAGTAAGTTGCGCTAAACACTTCTTGCATTGATGGAAGGTACCATCATCCTATCAGTGTACACATATAAGAAACTGGCTACTAAATGCCTGATTTTCTTTTAGCACACAGCCTAGAAATTCTTATAAAATAAAATTTTACCAAAAGCCATTTTAAAGATTTTACGAAATGCAGCTGGATTCAGTTTGTAACACCTCATGACATAGCCATCAACCATATAGAAATACAAGTCTAATAACACCACAACACATCAACAGTAAACAGAGATATGAGAAACACTAAAAATTGTCAGGACAATTTTTAAAGTCTCACAAAAAAACTGAGGTACATGTTGTGAATGCATATTCATTGGCAGTGTGACCGTGACACTCGGAATGTTCATGGACCCAGTTGACGAGCTAGTGCTGCCCATGGTTATGGACATAAGCACTGAGCTGAGCATGGTCCTAGCATCTGTTGTCTTGGGTGTCATTGGGGCTGAAGTGGGACCCTGACCTACTTCAGCGGTGGGAATGCTGGGCCAATTGCACCAATCTATATCAACTGGATTTTGTTGCTCCGTGCTGCTCCGAAAAAGTCTTTTTTACCTCAATTGAGCCATTGCTGCACTACTACATAATTTCGGGGGTGTGAAAGTTAAGCTACTACACAATACAGTACAAAAAGCGTGGCAGTGCTGCATTCATTGGCTGCATTCGTTCATAGCATTACAGAAAATAAGACAGCCGTTGTGACGGCTGACAGAATCCAATTCAATCCTATTTTTACGCACCAACTGTGAGGCTACAATGGGTTAGGTGGCCATGCTGGCTCTGTGACTGCATGATCAGTGCAGTAGCTGTACACATTGAGGGGTGATATGGGATGTAGACTAAATAGTAAGCAGTGTGCGCTACTTATTCCTGAGGCTTGCTTGCAACTTTATTGCACCGTATGACTAAATTTTCAAGTGAATTTAAGGTTGTTGAGCTTAGCATCAGGTTTTATAAACGTGCGCACAGTGATCTGGTGCCGCGCCATGGTTCATGCTCTTTGTCAACGATGTCTTTGACAAAGCTTGTAGTAAAGAAGTTGAATGAGTATGAGCAAGTGGCCTTGCCCTTAGCCTTTCTAGAAGTCATATAAGTGGTGGAATGAAGAACATTATGTGCTCGTGAAACAAAATCGGAATTTCCAGTCGATCAAGCTTGCGAAAACAATCCTGCCTTAAGGACACTTCAAGAGAAAAATAATTTCGGCTACATTGGTAAATTACCCATCTCAATACCAAGAAAAAAAAAAACACCATACCATGCGAAGAGGCCTGGTAAGCCAGGAAAATACGCAATAGCGAAAGGCTGGTACTACGTAGTTCCTGCACTAGCTCGGCGGGACGTCACGGATTTTGGCGACTGCTTTGGCCTAGGTTATGGTTCATCGGTAAAGTTAGATTAAATTGTATTCTAGAAGAACCAAAGACTGAACTTTGCAAATATCAGACTTTTACTTAGCTACAATGGCACAAATATGAAAAAGTATGTTCAAGTTCGTGACATTATGCTGAGGTACCAGTGCTACGGTTACGGCGCTAAATTTAATAAATGGAACTGTGTTATTCATTTTGTATTCTGATTATACATTTATTGCCACTAAATTGAAGGAAACTGATTTTTGAAATATCTTATGAGGCCAATCTGATTTGGTGTTTCTATTTGGTGTCCCTTTAATGTTTGTTATCTTGCACAGTTTTGCTCAGCATCGATGACAGCATGTTGTTTTTAGTGTAGGCTCGTCGTTTTTCGCATTGTGTGTCCTGGTGTGTCAGTTATTTTGTTCCTAGCTCTTATGATGAAATGATTATGTAAACTAAATTTGTTTCTCTGTGTGTGCTTTCGTGGAAGTGGAAACATTACCCTGCTCTGAACACAGGAGTAGGTGCTGTCGTGATTATATGTTGGCCCCGCAGTACCAGTCGCTGACCCACGTCACCGGGCTCAAATATGCAGCCCCATTGTGAACACTTTCTGGTATCAGAAGAGCTATTGTGGTTGCGGCCGACCCAAATTACCAGAGGTCTCGACACTGCAGAACATTGTTCTATATCAACATGCCACAAGTGGGGACATCACGAGGCAGTGGTGTTGATGGCAGCTGCGCCCTGCATGTTCTCATCCAGTTGCTCCCTGCACACCTCCAGGTAGAGTCGAAGTAGCCTTTTCCCTGCGTGGATAGGCCTGTGGTTGCCTCTTCATGTGCAACACCTCACTGCACTGGGGTGCTCGATCTGAAGAGGAGGAAGGCTCCTGTCCCTCGAAAGCAAAGCAAGACAATCATTGTCGGTGAATGGACTATGGCACCACATGACTGGCGATCTCGTCTTCCAGCGGTCCCCTGGCAAATGAGGGAAGCAATGTGTGTGGCCGGGCTAGTTGGTAATCCAGTATAAAAACAACGCAATAGTGGACGAAAGACGGAAAGAAGGAAAGAACAAACACAAGTGCCTGGGTTCATTCATTCTTTCCATCCTCCTTCCGCCATTGCAGTGTTTTTACGAGGGGAAGGTGACTTAAGACCAGATTGTCGCTTTCTTAGAGAGAGCTACAGCTTGAGATTGAACTGAAATAAATAACAGTGAACAGAAATAAATAAAAGAAAGGAAGGCTTGTTCCCCCTCTAGAAAGGAAGGTCTGGCCGCGCTTTCGCGATGTGGCTAGAACAGTCATTGAAGTAATTTTTAAGTTTGTGAAGCTTTCGGATGTCTTAAGCTGGATAAATGCAAGTGGTTAATTTGTATATGTTACGTATCCTAATCACTGCGTTTTTGTTTCTATTTTGTTGTTCTTTGCGCAGTCACTGGGACCTTACACCAACGCAACACTTCTGGAAACTGATGAGCGTTATAGGCACTTTGGATTCACCATTGAAGACCTTGGATGTTGCAAAGTGATCACTCATCATTTGTGGGGTAGTAATGCCTTTGTTGGCTGCTTGTTTACGAATGCTCCTGCTGACAGCCTAGAAGTACAGAAGATACTGTGTGAGCATAACGAGTGACTGCTGGTGCGACGCTGCCAAAGGACATATAAATATTTGTACATTTGCTGGCTGGTGCTGTGTTCAAGGTATGCACTCTTGCAAGAACAGTGAAAAAAAAATAAAGCTATTAGGAACACCTCTGTGTCTCATTTTTTGTGTGTGTGTTTGCCAGTATTGCACTAGATGGACCATGTGGAAAGAGAGTCTTGCTGCATGTACTCATTCTCAAAGTACTTACAAAATTGTATGCAGCCGCATGCAGCCCCATGGGGTGTACATGTGGTCTGCTAGGCTCAGTCTGTACATGTATGCCATCGGCACACATGCGCTACCCAAGTATGACTGTGGTAGAGATCAGGTGCCCTAAGTAAATGACTGAACCAACAGACCCATTGTTCTCATTCCCACTACAACTGCCAATGAAGGCTTAAGTACTGACCAGGACAGTAGAGTTACTACACAAGTGTAGAACAGAAGGATGCCCAAATTATGAAATAGTGTTGCTCACTTCATGGGTAATGCACACATCTGTAGCTCAACATTGCCAAAAGCTGCAACAGGCACTACAAATGCTCTACAGAGAGGCTCTCGGTATCGTTATTTGCTGCCTCACCATACGCAATAATTTTATGTTTCAACAGTGATGTGACCTGAATATAGGGTAACTGCATCTCTCAACTTGCCAATCACTTCATATGGATAATAGATCGTTGAGGCCCTTGAACACGTAAAACTTGCATAATGTATCTTCAAAACTTCCACCTTTCACCCATTGATCTGAGTTAATGCAGTGTGTTCACTTGGCAGAAATAAATGTGCAATACAGCACAAGCAAATGACATTAAGACGTAGTCAGTACAGAGGCAAGAGGTTTCAAGACTGATATGCAGGTACAGCGCTGCAATGCCAGATGTTGACAATACAATTCGTGTCGGCTTTCCTTTGATTGCTATCGTCAGGCTTCCCCCGGGGAAAGGCAAGCACATTCACGTGAACAGGCTGGTAAGCCTTTCTAGAGTTGACATATCTAACACTATAATTGAGTAATTGTAGAAATGCAAGAGTAACAAAAACATACAAAGTGGTTTGTAACTGTATCGGCAAAATCTTTGTTCATAGGTCCTACTTCTAGATATTGAAGCAGGACGGACATCAACCGGAAGATGGGCTTGTCTTTGTAAAGGTCCTGACTATATATATAAAGAGATCCCTTGTCAAGAAGTTGCTGCATGCAGAGTCATTCCGTGTTAAATCACCGTTGATCGCCATTTCCAGGTAGTGTTACTTCATGTGACTAGCTTTAGGAGTCATATGCTGGCTTGAGGTTAACCTGCCATCAAACCTAGTGTTAAGCGACCTTTTCAAGCCCGCGATATCATGATATATAGACAGCCGCCAAGAAGCAAGTCAACATACATTAGCATCTTAAGCATAATCTTTCTTCCTAACTTTTGTTTGCATGTCTTCGATGGCTGGTGTCTCATTTTCTAAAAGGCTCTTGTTCTCTGGATGCCCTTGCCAACTATTAGCCTCGTAAACTATATGCTACCAGATCAGAGATTCAGAATGTATGATACAAACAGAACTTGGCACGTTGCATGACTACGTGTGTTCAGTTAGAGAAGCATCCTCGCCTACACCATGCCAGCAGCAAAGCAGCTTGGGATGCTCTTTCGCACTTCATTTTCTGACTTCCAGTTTTCCTTGCTTTCCTTCACTTGAGATGTACTTTATCCTATTCATCCCTGTTTTTGTCCCACATGTCATCATACTCGTGTGTGTGTGGTGCATTTTCGAGCACAGTGAAAATTGTGCGTCTTATGAGCAGGCGTTAAGCAGATGAAACACGAATATTTTGGATTAAATCTACGGTTGATGGATTAAATTTTCCGCCTTCCACTGCTCGACACTTCAGCTCTTGAGCAGTGCCTTGGCAGGGTGGTTTTGGGCTAGCGCCAGCAAAACTGCTGGCATTTATATGCTCCATGCTGTATTTTTCTCTCTTTCATGTGCTAATCTTCCAAGGTTTCCAAGGTGTGGTAGTCCCAGGAGCGGTACTCTCGTTCGATCTAGGTTTCGGACTTGTTTGTACGATCAGAGAATCCATCGCCATCGTGACCAGTCTTCTAAAATGGAAGCACCCATGTGCGTGTGTTCATCTACATGTCCGTATTCAGCTGGTTCGGCGTAATACGAAGAAATAGTTAGCCTGCTCTTGCCCTCCCGAACCGCTTTGATGGACTGGCTTAAAAGTATAGAGCCGACACTTCTCGTGATATCTTTAGATGGCCAGCGTAGGGATGTAACTTAAGTAAAGCGCAGTCGCTGGTCATTGGTTCAAAGTTTTGATATGAGCACACGTTCACTGTGGCTGCTGGCCAGTTTATTCAGCAAGTCCCTTTCCCAATCGTTTAGCGCCCTTACTATGTCGGGAACAACGGACACTTGCGAACGATCTACCTCTGAAAGGTTTCAAAAAGTAGAAGGCTCGACGGGGAAGTTTAATGATCTGGTACTAAGGTCACCAGAGAAGGCGGGAGACGGAAATCAAGTTGTGGTTTTCTTTGGCGGCGACATACAGGTAAAGTTTGTAATGCAGCGATACTGGCGTTTCATTTACTTTGCACTTTTGCGTCTTTCAGTGCATTTTTTACTGACTTGCACATGTGTGAAGCCTGACCCACTTTTCGGCGGTACGTTGTGCGGTTGTCGCTAGCTTTCTAGTGATCTAGGCGAACCTATTTCAGAGTGTACAAAATTGCATCCAATTTTACGATGACCTGAAGTTGCGTTATAGTGTGATCGAGCGTGCGTGTGAGCTTACGAAACTCGCGTCCAATAGTCCAAGACGTTCATCTAGTGTAAGCTGCCTGTAATGAATCGGGGCCGGAAGAATCCTGAAGCGTCAGCAGAACCCTTCACAATGAGAACCGTGTCCCAGCTCAGTGTGGGGTCGCTGCATCGCCTTGACATTAGGAGTTGTTGGCGCTGACGCCTATTTTTAATTTCAATGGAGTATATTTAGCCAGAAACGTAAAACCAGTAGTATCGTGTAGTCATTTCCTAGTGTAGCATTTCGTAATTGAATCATTTGCATAATGTGCCTTCTAAACATACCTGCAGGACTTCCCAGAGGCGATGATAAAGCATCGTGATAACAGGCGATACGTCCAGTGGAACCTTGACAACATGGCCACATTAATGGCAAAGCACTTTCCCAGTGCCCACTGCATCGTTGTAAGGCCAAACAGGCTTCAGTACCTCACATTCAGCTGCTATGACAACTTTGTTGAGGGCAACGACATGGGGGCACCAACTCATGAATTCAGCATTACAGCATTGGAGCACCTACTTGCTCTTCTCAACAGCTTGTCCTCAAGGCTGAGGGACAAAACAAACAAGGCAAGGTATGGCCCTATTGCCACAGGCGTACTGGAGCTTCCACTGGTGCTAATTGGATTCAGCAAAGGTTGTATTGTACTCAACCAGTTTCTCTATGCCATCAAAGCACTAGAGGTCCAGCCTGATGATGATGTCATTGCGCTCGTCCGTAGAATAAAAGCGATGTACTGGTTGGATGGCGGCCACTCCGGTGGATCTAATACGTGGGTAACCAAGGAGGTTATCTTGAAATCGTTTCGACCGTGCGATATCAAAGTGTATATCCATGTGACACCATACCAAGTGCTGTGCAGCTCAAGGCCCTGGATAGGCAAAGAAGAGAAAGTGTTTAGAGAGACTCTGAAAAAACTGGGGGTTGATGTGACACGAAAAATCTACCATGAAGATGACCTTCCATCGTTGGAAATGCACTTCAGTGTGCTTGAGGAGTTCAAGGACGCTGCGTAACTGTATACATATCATGAGTGACCTTTACTGCTTTTTCGTGCTAACATGTGCTGTTGATGGTAAAAATGCTGCGTTCGGATGTCTTCAGGCCATAATATTTTCGTATGTTCTTGCATCTACCAGTGAATGCGACCCCTGTTCTGTGAACTTCATGATAATTTATTGAAATCTTGTGACTTATGTATCAATGGACTTGGACTGCAAATGAAACTGTTTTGTGTGGGTTAACCAAGTTTCGCACCAACCTTCTAGACGCCTTTTTTTTACCCACTTAACAGCTAGTTGTTTCTGTTCACCTGTTTGATTGTTTGATTTGTACGTAGAGCAAGAGGGAGTCTGAGCTGTAGCCGTCTAGCCTCACTTACGAACAGGAAAGCATTGTGCACATGGAGAAATCTGCCCTCATATGTCAGGATAAAGTTGACTACTTGTGCTTCTGAAATCCACAACATTCTTAATCTAGGTGTTTGTTAATATCACTGATGCTGCTGTTGCTTCAACTGAGGCTTTATCAGCAATTTTGATCTAAACCAAGTGCATGACCTCATGATAGTGTGGTTGCAACATATTTATTATGTGGTAATGAGTCTGGTCTGTCTGGTGAGTACTAAAATGTATATGTTGTTGTATTAAGTGCTGTATGGTAAGCGTTGCCAAAACATGGGCAGAAAAAAAAAAGATACAGTTTACTAATGAGCTGTGAATTGACTCTAGTGCAAACCTTGCATTTGCATCATGACTATTTTTATTTGTCATCCTTCATAGTGTAATCATACGTAACTTCTGAGTGCCATAGAAGCTATATGCATTACAAATATTTAGCACTGTTAAGATGTGGACGACAGCAAAGGAGCCAAACACTGTGGTGGCCTTCTTGAGTATGCCCACCAAAGCTGCGATAGAAAAAAAGCTTCAACAATTTTGCTTGCAATAGTTGCAGTATCTTATGACATAACTTGCAGCATTAAACCCAGTAAAAGGGCAGACTAATTGGAATAAGTGATGAGAACAGTTCTGCTGAGTCTAGGAATACATCTTTTGTCACTAGTTTACGTAGCGAGTGTGCTATTTGTCTGATGGGCTTGGAGGAGAAGATACACTTTTCAAGCGTAACCCAGAGAGACATGTTGCAGGACTCTGCTGTAGCTTTCCAGGATGACTCGGAGTCCGGTAAAGATGGGTTTAGCACTTGTCATAAGGAAATTCAAGAAGGGAGACTTGAATCGAAGGCCTTGAGCTGTGTGGGCATTGCATAGCAGTGTGCAGGAACAAAAACTTGAACTACTGCCCTGGTTCCACAGGGCTGTTTCTGTATTGGGGAGGGGGAGAGGGGGTTCGCCATTTTAAAGCCCAGTCACAACAAACTGTTTCTGCTGGACTGATATAGCACTCTGTAACAAAGTTTGAAGTGTGTAAGCAGCTAAAGGCTCACATTTGCCAGCACTTATGCTCCACCAGGACAATAATATTTTTTGGTTGTATTAGGCTTACATGAAGTTCCATGATGCTGTGCATTGAAATTTAATGTTTCGAAGAAACTTTTTCCGGACCACTTGAGTGCACGTAAGGGTGCAGTAGGCCCACAACTATTCTGGCTCATTAATTAAAGGAAGCAGATAAGATTTTAGAATTAACTGGACAGGAAAGCAATATATGGATAAATGAAATTATAGACACTCATAACTTGCTTTTTGTCTGGAGTATAAATAAAGGAAAGAAACCAAGTAACGCTAGTGATACCCATTTTCATAGCTAAGTAGTAGTTCCACTAACATAGCAATATATTTTTTTAACACGAAAATGTTCTCTGCCGAGCACCATCGGAAATCTTATGTACATGCGTCAGGCGATCATCATCATGCAAGTTTCCTGGCATTACGGCGAGGTGGTGCTACTTTGCCGTTCTGTGTAGAGTTACTGTATAGGCTGCCTTTAGGGAGCTACAGGGAGCTTATACAGTAATGTGAGGCAGTGGGAGCTGAAAGGGAGACTGTCGAAGAATGGTAGGACAACACGGATGGGGGAGGTAAGTCGAGAAGAGCTGTTGGAAAGGAAAGGGCGGAGGGAAACTGCGCGCCCGCCCCGCCAGGTTCACTCGCTTTTCACCGCATCCTTGCCCTCAGCTGTAACTCGATAAGCGCGCTCGCCGAACACGCGTCGACGGACGACGCAGTTTCGCCACATGCGCACTCACCGTCGCGTCGGATACCTCCGAGGTGCTTGCTACCGGCGTCATTGCTTCGTCCTCCGAACGAAACTGTAATTAAAGGATTGTGCACATTTGTACACTTGTATTTGTGAATGGGCAGTTAAGCTGCCACTGCTTCTTAGAATGTAAGTTTTATTTTCGTGTTCTGACTAATTCCTCTGAGAGGGTTCAACGAATTTTTAAAACTTTGTTTCTCACTGTGCTGCGGGCCCTGCGAATATAGGCACTGACAGCGCACGAAAAACAGGTTTCCCCTCTAACTGGATATTTATAAGGCTTTGTTTGTATTTTTTTTATAGCACGCTAGGTATATTTTACGTGTGATGCATTTCACATGAATACTGTCTTAGATTTAGGTGCACGTTAAAGAACCCCAGGTGGTCAAAATTTCCGGAGTCCCCCACCACGGCGTGCCTCATAATCAGATCGTGGTTTTGGCACGTAAAACCCCATAATTAAATTAATATTCCAAGTGCAGCAAGCAGGAAAATTAAGTCGACCAGGTGGTTCATTGAGCCGGGCCAGTGAGCTCCGCTCAGTTTGTTGATACTTGGCCAGGGTGGCTGCGCGAATGCCCATCCTACCGCTTTCATGAATTCGCCCACTCTTCCCTCCGCTATGGCATGAGATGGCGCCGCGCCCTTTTTACCACGAAAGTGTGCCAGCTTCACTGGAAAAGCCAACACGAGCAAGGCCGAACGAAGGTCACCGAATCCGACGACCCTAGTTTGCTTCATTGCTCTAGTGGTCCAATGGGGAAGCAGAGCCCACTCTACTAAAACAAGAAGTATTTTCATCTCTGCGAAACAAATATTTAAATAAAACCCCATGCAAGACGCAACTGTACAGAAAAGGACAGCAGTCTTCAGCGAGTCCTTCGGCTCTGAACTGAAAATGATGTTCTGAACAGCAGCATTTTGTGAATTCAGCAGCATTCTGCCACTGTAAAGACCACCATTCTAATTGCTGCCTCAACACATGGCTCATGCCCACGAGGGAAATTTACCACACTAGATTTAACGGAAACTGCACCCAACTAAATACAAAGAGAAAAGCAAACAAGCGTTAACGAATGATTAGCTAACTAAAGCATAACGAAGTTTTTAAGAGGGCTCATTAATAAGCACAGAAAAAAGAATAAAGTACACCACGGTCCGTACCCCATGCAACGGAATCTTCCGGACGATTCTATGAAATTTTACAGAGCAATAATAATAGACCCGTGGGTTGTGCATAATTTATAGGCACCACAGAACAATTTGTTTGATGCAAGTGCTAAAACCCAGATTACTAGTCGGAAATTTAAGAAACAGTTTGCTGAGGAAGGAGAGGCGGTGGAAAGAAAAACAAAAATGGTCCATAGTTTCTGGTTCCTTTCAGTGAGAGCAGATGTATAGTTATAGATAACGCATTTATAGATAAAACGTATCTATGAAGGTAAACATTTGGGCGGGGAACTCTACAGCGGAAGTGACCTCGCATTGTGAAATGCGTTTGCTCGTGTTGCAAGGATATATTTTGAATGTCGAAAATCATCGGTGGAAATTAGGGATGAATGGTTGCAATTTATAAATAAAAGGCGCTTAAACATAGCACCTGTTATCAAAGAAAAATCGGGAAGAACATTTAAAACCGGGCCATTTAGTGACGACGATGAGAACGAGTCAGCGGATGCATAAAAAATAAATAAATAAAAAAAACCAACCCTTCCCCTACCGGAAAATCGGGTTAAGCGAAGCTTGTCCTGGGTTCATCCTAAACTAACCATGATGCGACGGCTGCGAAGGAGAGAGCGTACGTCGTCACTGACGGTATGCCCGCAGTCCGCCGCTGTCGCTTGCTTTCGATGTCTCGAGTTTGCTCGGCGGCGTGGTTAGCAGCTGTTGCCCGCCATTGCCGCTTGCGATTCTTCAAAATTAAATTTCTTCAAAACAAAAATTGTCCGTTACGTAAGACAATGAATGGCTCATAACCCCTTAAGCAATGGCTCATACCCTTGTAAACGTGGCCTCCCCATTACGACGACAGAAGAGAAGTGAAATTCTACGCTGGAATGATTAGCGGCAACACAGCCAGCTGTGGAAGCAGACGACGAACGCGGGAGCCGGGACACGAGCGCGGGCCGAGCACGAGCACGAGCGCAAACCGAGGGGCGTGAACGAGACAGCTGCGGAAGAAGAGGACGCTCGAGCCAATGCTGATGATGATAGTTTTTTGCGTACACGGACGCCACCGAAACCCGTGCCTTATAACAAGCTTCGCTTGAAAAGATTCCACTTTGTCCGGGGACCCAGACAAAGCGGACTTAGACAAACTGTCCGGGACAAATGTGGAAAACATACACGGCAGGTGCCACCGCTTATTAGAGTTACATGTGTACAGACCAAAAGCGCATCAGTAACGAAAGTTTAGATTTCTGAGGACCCAATTTGCTGATGGCCGTGAAGGATAACTGCCAGTAATTCTGCAAGAAATGTTAAGTTGCAATCAAACAGATGGAGAGCAAAAGGCCAGTTGAGTGATTGGAAGAGATGCCATGGATCTCCGGCCTTCTCTAAACATTTAAGTTGCGTCCGTAGAAATAGCCAAGTTAGAAGGAAATTGACTTAGATGATCTTGAAGGAGACCAAGAATACGCGCTCGAAGAAGTTTTTGCCTGTTACATAGTTAAGCATACATATTTAAGTGGAGACACGTTCCTGTGCTCGGCATAGGCAAGCGCGGATCCAGGGGGGATGTCCAGATGTCCTGACCCCCCCTCAGATTTCTGCATCGCCCCTCGCTGACAAGGTGACGGCTCTGTCGCCATCACCCTGTCATACATAATATGGCCACCAGCATTCTTCAAAAGTACTTTTCGCGAGTACCAGTGGTAGCAGCCATGCAGAAGTAAGGCTAGCTCACTCACAAGCTTAGCTGTTTTCCGTACGGGTGTGGTGTCGCGAAGTTGTTAATTTTTCTCGTGAACACTTGGACCTCCTGGCGCCGGCTGTGCCTTACTCGTTCCGTCGGCGGCATCTTGCGAATGAGGGGACGTCCCTTTTGTCAAGCACGCCGATGCCCGCGCGAGTGCCTTCGCGCCTGATTAACTGAGTTCCCCCGGGGGTATCATCGGTTGCCTGTTACCGTTACCTGGAAAAGCCAGGAGTGCGGCATAGCGCGTTCACGCCGGAGAAAAAAAGCTAACAAAGCGGAGAGGCGTCGACAGCAGCAACGGGAATACAGACAACGCAAACACAGACAGCGAAAGTTGTACCGTGCAAAAGCGGAGAATGCGTTGAAGGGCTATGAGTCCGAGGACGAACCTGACCGTCTGCAGTCGCTCACGCAGGAGAAACTTCGGGAAGAATAGGGTGCCTCGATGCCAGGCAGCGTTGACAGCGTTGACATCGAGGCACCCTACAGGAAGAACGTCTTGCAGCGCCTCATCCCAGCGGCAACATGCAACACATCAGCCTGCGCACTCCTCTGAACCCACTACAAAACCTTCTACTTCACTGTAGCTGGACCAAGCTGAGACCACGCCGTCTTTCTTTTAGTTTTATGCTGTCTCCTGTCAGAGTGCCCCAGTGTACAGTCTAAGCTTGATCAACTTAGACAGTAAATCGATCACCTTAATACGTCCGCGTAGCGACTGCGCCGAATTTGGTGCTACGATGTCACAGAAAATGATATCGGCATATTTAAGGCGAAAGCGGCTTTAAATCACTGTTTCAAGGTCGTGAGTGAGCTCGCCTCGCGCTACCTCGCGTTCGTGCCACTACTCGCGCGTTCGTCGGCGCTGGGGAGGAGGAGGGAAATGTCAGCTGTGGCGTGGGAGGGCGTTGATGGAAAGGGCAACGGCGGTGCTGGGGAGGAGGAGGGAAATAGCAGCAGCAGCGAAGCAGGGGTGTTGAGGGCCACCGCGGTGGCGGTGCTGGGCAGAAGGAGAGAATTGTCAGCGGCGGCGCCCGTAGAACGTTCTGGAAACGGCGGCAGCACACTCGCGCGCTTTGTATTCGTCGCCGCGTGGGCGTATAGCTTCATTCCACATGGTTATGGGTCCAACAAGGCTTTCACCTTCACACTCTTAGAAAGTTCTAAGCGTCCCCCGTAATTTTTTCTCCTGTGTCCAAGTGTTCTTTTTAAGACACTGAAGCCAACAAAGGTGAATAGGCGTACCAAAAAAAAAAAAAAAAAAAAAAAAAAAACTTATAACTACGCTCTTTCATTTACGGGTTTCGTAAGTCGTAAGTAAATCGTAAGTCCCCACGAATGTATATAAAATCCAGAAAGACAATTGTCTTTCTACAACAACAACAACAGCAACTACAACAGAAGAGAAGGGAAATTCAAAATGGAGAACGGTCTCTTAATGGCGAGGCTCCTGTTTCTTGTACTAAACAGCTTCAGTCGTCATCCACCTTCACAGAGTGGAATGGTTCATGATATTTTTGCTTCACGTGAGTTCTAGCCATATTTACACCAAGAACTACATACGATGTCGTTACGCAATCTATATGTGACATATAAATTGTATCGTGCGTTTCTACAAAAATGAAAAAAAAAAAAAAAAACTTACCCAGCCCGTACCTAAAATGTGAGACGAGCCTTTGTCAATTAAATATAAACGAAGCGAGGTCCACTCATTACCTCTCGATGTTGCCCTGCGTGGATTGTCAGGGAAGTCAGTGCACAAATACAGCAGTAATTTTTTGTTATACGTTGTTTTATTCCCGTGTTGCTTTCATTATTCGTGGTAAACTGCAATAAAATATTAAACTGTTAAGCTATGTACTTTCTTATTTTTAAGAGTTGAGCGTTGTGTCCCCCTTATTCAAAGGAGTAACTCTCCCCGCACTCTTACAACTCATCTGTTCTTCGGGAGGAGCATGCAGCTTTCAATTTCACAACTAATAAGCTGGTTCCGCGACCAACCTGCTTAATGAAAAAGATCTCTTGCTGAAGTGTTCATATATAAATAATAACAACGAACAACTAAACTAAGAACTACGCATAGGCAACATTTATAACTGTACCGCTCATTGAGATCGCAGTTACACGTTCACAACATCCAGTACAAGCACAGTACCGTTCGTACGCTGTTTTATTGTCATACAATAAGCATAGGAAGCTCAAACCCACCCGGTCAGTTTATCTCAGTGGACGTTCTCGCGGAGCGGGTGAAACCTCGAGCCGCAGCTGCGCAGTGGGGGAGCGTGACGTCAGCGGCAAACGCCAGCACGCGAGCCTAGGATGGCGTCGCGTAGTAAACATAACTACGGGAGCAGATGCGCGCCTTCTTTAAAGGGATGATTTCGCATGGGAAACAAAACATGAAGCGAAAGACGCTGATCCGCGCTCTCAGCTGCTACGCCACATCGTTCTTCTTGTAGGTGGCGTCGTGAGTCTTCATACGCGGTGATTCGCATATCGTAAACAACCAGCATAGTGGTTGGCGCGTTGGAACGGAAGCGTTAGTCCTCCAAAGCAAACGAAGGTGTCGCAGCCGAACACAAAGAAGCTTCTTATGGAAATCAAGGTGTCCCAACAGAATTCCAAAGACGGACCCGTGCTTACTCACCTATTATGAATCGGTAAGAGATCATCCCAAATTTTTGTTATCAGCAACAACACATACTTAGATATATTATCAGGCACAGCCGCCAAACTCATGGCTGTGTTGGGCAGCGTTCTTTTCCTATTAGTTCGGAGAAACCGATACCTGGCTTCGCTACAGCTGTTGCGCTAGCCGTATAGGAGGCGGGTTTGTCGTGAGTAGAAACGGTGCATTTCGGTAAATAAGGAGGTCTACTTTCATCATCATCATCATCATCATCATTGACAGAAGCTGACCCCCCCCCCCCCCCCCCTCAAAAAAAAAAAAAAAAAAACTGGATCCGCCCCTGGGTATAGGCCAAACCTCTCATTACCAGGTTGAATAAGGCAGGTGAAAGCATGGCGCTTCGAGATGCATCAATCCGATTCGTGAAGGTCTTTTGCTAAGACAGCCGATTCCGATTTCAAGAAAGCCAGCAGATCCCACGCCCTGTGGGAATCGATGTTATGCGAAACAGTGTGCGGGGAGCCTACCAAGTTAACGAAACGACCATGAGAGCACCAAGACATAGGCGGCTCTTTCATGACCTACATGACACGCATGTCACGACATTCATATCATGAGTGCTCAGGAGTCCCTTTAGCTACACTTAAGAGACCTTAGGGCGAAAGCCTTAGTCATACTCGTGACTATGACTTCTACCAACATGCTATAGTGTTTCCTTCACTTAGTACCCACGTCAGAACCCATTGCAGTGGTTTTGAGTGTTAATATTTTTTCGCTGAGTCATTGTCATTTTGCCGAGTCATTCTCATGACCATGACTTCTACTAGCATCCTAGTAGTGTTTCCTTCACTTAGTACCCCCGTCCGAACCCATTTCAGTGGCTTTTGAGTGTTAATATTTTTTCGCTGACTCATTGTCGTTTTTGCTGAGCCATGCTCATGACTATTACTTCTACCAGCATCCTGTAGTGTTTCCTTCACTTAGTACCCACGTCCGAACCCATTTGAGTGGTTTTTCAGTGTTAAACTTTTTCGCTGTGTCATTGTCATGACCTACATGACACGCATGTCATGACATTTTTGTAATTACCTATCACTTATGTTCGTCATACACTCCTGTCATAATATGCCAATTTTGGTACATAACAAGTTAACGAAACGACCATGAGAACACAAAGTCGTAGGCGGCTAGATAGATAGATACGGTCAAAGTAGCAAATGGTCGCCAAGAAATGGTTCGCATTTAAAATTGCTTAGCATTTAAAAATGCTTCGCATTTAAAACAGGTCCTTGAGAAACTGACGTGACGTCGTTAGCGAGACGCGCCCCATGCTGTCTTGGGATGTGCCGAGATCACAGAGAATCGTGAGCGAGTTTATAAAATCGCTTTGCAAGCCTACAGCCACCAGCATACCCCCCCCCCCCCCCCCCCTCATTTTTATGTTGGCCATTCGCAAAAGGGACAAACTGTCTTGCGTTTTGCAGCCTTTGTCGAAAGGTGTGGTAAATGTTTTCGCACGCAAATAAAAACCCGCAAATATGGTGGCGATGCACTGTAACAAAATCACTTTTATTATAACTTAATATGTTAAGTTCTACTTATACTGAATCTGCTTTTCTAATAAAAGTCTACATTTTGCCTGAATGCAAGCCTTGAGTCGCTTCGTAAATGCATCGATGCGGCACGGATGTAGTCTACGTCTGATTCACGCCATGTTTTATCTAATGTTCGTCGAAGACAGTCATAAATTGCGGTGAGGAGCAGAGCATGCTGCTTTTTAACACAGCCAGACTGAATTAACAGTCAAGCGGGTTTAGATCTTGGCTGTTTGGGGGCAATTCTGAAACGGAATTGAAATACGGGATGTTTTTCGTGTACCGTCGTTGCACCACTTTTTCCTTGGGAGCCCGAGCGGAACCCTGCTGATACGTCCATTGACGATTTTTTAAGTGTGTTTCGGCCCAAGGCAGGACTTTCTTCTTCAAGACATCAACGGGTAATTTACGTTATTCACTTTGGCTCACTGTTCCGAGAAAACCAGTGGCATGTTTCTATCAGAAGTGATTTCCCCCCAAACCATCACTGATTGAGGGTGAGAAAATCTTGAGGCAATCTTTCCACTGACGTTGGCTTCTTTTAAGGCGTCCTGTCAATACCTCATCGTTCGTTTGGTGATTTAAAAGCTTCTTGATATTGAACACTGCCTCGTCTGTGAGGAGAACCCGCGTTGGCGTGCCATGCTGCTCAAGCGTCTGAACAGGTCCTTGCATCTTATGAACCTGGTCCCACTCATGTGCTTTGGGAGTTTGAGCTTTCTGAACCTTGTACTAGTGCAGCTACTCTTTCACAATTCTTCGGATGGAACGCTCAAAAATTCCTTTGGTTTGGGCCATTTAACGTTTTTACAATTCGTTTCTGGAGAGTGTGGGAACGAACCTTTGTCGCACACTAAATTCTGTCTGGGCTGCGTGGAAGTGGTGTGTTTGTTTATTTGGTAGTTTATTATCGCGTTCGTTTTGTTTAGGCATACCTAGCCACAAATGATTGTTTAAATAAAATTGCAGATTCCTTAGCCAAGGCTTCTATAGGCGACCCGATTCTTCCATAACAACTGTGTGGAGTCCTGGTCCCACTCATGTGGAGCACATGAGTGGGACCAGGTTCATAAGATGCAAGGACCTGTTCAGACGCTTGAGCAGCATGGCACGCCAACGCGGGTTCTCCTCACAGACGAGGCAGTGTTCAATATCAAGAAGCTTTTAAATCACCAAACGAACGATGGAATATTCCATCATAATAACAACTGTATGGAGGCCTGTCGCACACCCCGTGAACGAGGCACCAACGCCGGGCCAAATTCCAAAGCCGACTTATCAGCTTCCGAAAATAACCCCCACGAAAGCTAGGACAATTAATAAGGTGCCCTCTGGTGCGCCAGCGAACGTCGGTTGTGGCCCAAAGACCGAGTCAGAACCTAGAGTTGTCAAAACACAACAAATCATATTCTTCAAAAAGGCAGTTACATATACTCGAGCACACTTGACTAGATATATTACAATACAATCCAGATGGGTAACTACAAAACACGGCAAAATAATTAACGCCAAGCACTAAGAGTCCAACACGTACTGTACAAAATGATTAGGAACACAAAGTATCCACTCGTATTCACCGGTGCTGGTCTTGATCTCGGCGTAGCTCGAGGCAAATCTCGAAGAAGAAACTTCTTCCGGAAATGCAGACGCTGGAAGAACTCGTCGACTAGCTTTCCGGGGAATCCCCTTCTTTCGCAGACGGCCAGTCTTCACGTCACATCTCTTCACCGGCGCTGTCCGATCCCCCTACTGGTTCCTGCGCTGCGTTTTATTGCCTTCGCCGGCGCTTCTCGAACCTTCTGACGGAGTCGCGCTCCCATAGCACAAACAAAGCTTGGGAATCTTCTAGACATTTCTCGCTCCAAAGACTCTTCTAGAAGGGTGGTGACTCATCCGTTGGCGCACGCTCGGGCTGTCGCACTCCTCTCTTTCGGCTCGCCGTGAGGGTGGGTCTGAGAAGGGGTTTCGGCGCCCGCCCACTCTCTCTCCTCTTAACCTTCGCGTATCTTGTCGAAGCTTCTAGACTCCGTTGATCGCGTCGGCTGTCTGTGGCGCATGCGCTCTCGCCCTCTGTCGAAGCTGCCGCGGGAGCGACGTGCTCTTTCGCTGGCTTTGATTTGGCGCACTTTTGTGGCAAGGCCACTCGCTCAAGCAGTTTACATATCGTTGGTGTCTGAGATATTGCTCTAAGGTTGTCCATCCCTGTGGGCGTCTTTCAAGATTGCGGTGTAGGGATGACCACATCGTGCTGCCAATTCTTAGGAATATCACCTCTTACCCGCACGTACCTGACTGGTTTCAGCATGCAATTGCAATTTGCCTTCATCGTTAACTTTGCGCAGCATTTGCCAGGTCGCTCCGCCTTTACCGGGAGCGCTGTGTTTGGCCACGGAGTTGATCGCTAGAAGTAGCTGTTGTTGCTGTCCTGAATAATTCTGGCGCACACCCACAAGAGGGGGCGGGCATTGGCCATGAATTAGGTGGTTAAAAGTCGCAGCTTCGCCCGAAAGGCGAAGCAGCGAGCGAATTAACCTTCATGCTGCGTCTCCCTTCAACGCGCACTAAGCAGCGAGAACAGCGCACACGAAGCTATCAGCCCTCGGCTTACTTAGACTCTGTTCTCATCGCAGATCGCTTTCAAGATAGGACCTGCGCGGCCACTCTCAGTCGCACCATACGCAGCCGCCGCCGGAGTTGAACGCCTCGCCCCCTTTCCCCCGGTGCCTTACGCGCGATGGAAGACGGAACGCTTCCTCCTCGCCTTCCTCCATTGTGTGCTCGAGATCAAGTCACCAGCCTCGGCTCACTCTCGCATGCTTTCACTCGCACCCACAGCATACGGCGCGCGGCGAAGATGTTATCGCGCTTAGACGTTTTACGGAACATCACGGCGACGCCGACGGTGGCGGCGGAAGTGTGCCTGGAGTGTCCGCATATTTGATATCGCAATAAAACGGACAATGAGAGCAACTAAAAAATGGAAATTGTTGATTACAGTGTAAGGACGAAGAATGACAATGGAAAGTCCCGTCGCCATCGCATCTCTCGGAGCCAGAAGAACGGCGCGCTAGAAAGCGCTGTCGCCTTCGCGTGTCGCGCGGCCAGTTCGCCGATCTAGCTGAGCTGTCGTTGCTGCCGCTGTGTTTCTAGCTGCCGCTTGACGAGTCCAATAAACCTCGTCAAGTGTAGTGTGCGAGAGGAAGTAAAAAAAAAATAACGCCAAATGCAGAATAAAAAAAATTACGAATAAATTTAGCAGCGTAATCGATTGGGTTCAGCAAGAAAATTTCGAATTGTCAAGCAAGCATTTCTGCAGATAAAACGAAGAATAGAGGCTTCAAAAGACAGGCTGACATGCACGGACAAATTTATACCAACACTGTGTAGCGGAGTTTGTAATAATACTTCATTTAGTATAGCGAAACGTCTAAAAAGCAATTATCTATTGTCTCTGGCTCGCCATATAATGAGCACAATAGTGAGGGAAGCAGTCCAGACCTGTGTTGACAGAAATTAGGCGTCGGTATGCGATAGCGTAGCCTCGTGACAGATACTTGCATTTTTCCTGTCTGGGTAAATTATCTGCGCTAGGGATAAGGAGTTGGTAATTCATGGAGTTAGTGCGAAGTCTGACACTGCTCGCATGATGACACGCCTACGAAACAGAGCAGCCGTGACATAAGCAGACAAATGACAATATGGAAGAATCGGGTCGCCTATAGAAGCCTTGGCTAAGGAATCTGCAATTTTATTTAAACAATCATTTGTGGCTAGGTATACCTAAACAAAACGAACGCGATAATAGCTTAGCTTGGCTATCACATGGATAGAGGTGTTCCACAGGGATCCATCTTAGATGCGACGCTTTTTAATCTGGCCATGTACAGGGTAGCCGAAAACCTGGAACAGGACACAACGGCTAGATTTGCCAGCTACGCCGATGACATTACTATATAGACGGAAGCAACAGCCTATGCTGAAAAAGAAATGATGAGACCGAGCTGCAGGCAGCCCTACTCAGTTTAGAGGCAGCTCTTAAAGAAATAGAGAAGAAATAGAGAAATAAAGAAATAAGGAAGAACGCCTTCGCAGACTGCGTGACAGTGCCCGCAGAAACAGTTCTGTTTTGTGTGCGTGTGTGATTTTCTTTTCTTTCCTTCCTTTTTTTTATTCTTTATTTTTACTTATTTTTCTCTCCCTCTCCTTTCGCATCCCTTTACCCCTCCCCCGGTACAGGGTAGCCAACCGGAGATAACCTCTGGTTAACCTCCCTGTCTTTCCTTTACCTTTTTCTCTCTCTCTTAAAGAATAGGTCTGCAGCTCGCTCAGCATAAAACAGAACTTATCAGCATAGACGGCAAGCATCGCACCAACCCGAGCATGTGCGTCTCGCTCCACATTGGATCGCACACCATGCAAAAAAAAAAAAAAAAAAAAAACCCCGGACAGATCAAAGTCATAGGTCCACCTATATCCAGCTGCAACTGCCCACAAAAGTGGGTACGCGCACTGCGACTGGCATGGTTGTCCATGTTACATACGATACGTCGACTTTCGAACAAATACAGGGGAGCGCGACAACACGCCTGTCGAACTCTCGCGAGAGCTGTGGCCGTTGGAAAGATTTTGTACGGTGCACCCATATAGACGTTTTCTCTAACAGACATCTGAAATTTGGAACGCCTTCATAGAGCCACCCTTCGAACTATCATGGGACTCCCTAAACGCACTAAGATACCCACACTTGAACGTGCTGCAGGCTTGCCTCCACTGCAGGACTTCATCCGCGAAGCCCACACTCGACATCATGCCCGCATGGAAAACACGCCGCAAGGCCGTCGCATTGTGGCCTGGGATTATCAGCAACATGACGATGCGCCCCCTCTCAACCTGTCATTATCCCCATGAGAAACCTCGATTGCTTCTCAACGATTCCGTCGTCCCATACCTCGTAATAACGTTCCTGCCCCCCAACTATACTTGCCACGCGACAACTCAAGTAAGCGAGCTTAGATACAATTGATATCTACACTGACGCTGCTCTCTCTGGTGAACAGGCATATATGGCATGGGTCTGCACGCAGACCACCTCCTTCACAGGGGCCTATAGCTGCCACCTTCCATGCGGTTCCCCAGTACATGCTGAACTCCTTGCTATCTGCTATCTGGGGAGCGACTGCAAGCCTCCCATACACCATACAGAAACCGGTCCGTGTCTTCACTGATTCACACGCAGCCTACTCTTAAATACTTCGCCCAGCCTCGGAGGATGCTACAGCTTCCGCTATTCAACGCATCCTTCGCAGGCATGAAAAACCAAACAGTACGATAGAAATAATCTGGATGCCGGGGCATACTGGTGTACCCGGGGGCAATACGGCGGCACACGCCGCTGCTGCTTCCGCAGGTGAGTCGACCGATCTTTCTATACCCTCACCCCTCAGGGTCAACCCGTATGAGCTCCTAAGCCAAATGGCTCCCTCGGTTGCCTCCATGCACTATGTGCGCACGTCCCTGCGTACTTCAAGTAAACAGCGTCTTCAGCAGGCTACCCCACCTGTCCTCTTTTCGAGCAAGTCTCCCCTTTCACGCTCTCAAGAGGTCTTCGTCAATAATGTTTTCGCAAATTCAGCCTACTCACCATACTCTATAGTAAAATAGCGACAACCCGACATTACTACAGTGACGGGCACGCACAGCGGGCTCAGGCCTTCATCATTTGTTATGGCAACGTTCTGCGTTCGATACAGGGAGAATGGCCATACAGGCTTTACAATGAATTACCGCGAAACCCTGCTCACTGATACTAACACGCAGCTATTATTTGCCACATATGGTAGTCAGAGCGGCCTGATCAGGGTGGTTTAGGGGGACTGATAAACCATATTCCTGACCGCGCACAGCATCAGCACGTGACTATCACTCAAACGACTGGAAACCATAACTACGTGAACGACTTTATAGTCTGGCAACGCCCCGTTCATCCCCACAGAGGACCTGTGCCTCCCCATACTCTAATAAAGGACTTTCAATCAATCATCCCTAGCCGCCTAACATAAACAAACGTGGTTTGTCAGGAGCAAATATCGGGTGCTTTCGAAAGAAGACGCATTAAGCTAGAATATTATATCATCTGCTGCAGTAGAAAAAAAAAAAAAAAAAAAAAAATTGGCGCCCCTCTCCTGTCGAGGAAAAAGGGGTAAGCGAAACTTGTGTGTTTCTTCGCTGTTCCTCCGGTGTTCCTCCGAACGAATTGACCACGTTGTGCTCGAACCACAACCGGTCACATGCACTGCAGCTGGCTCCGAAGTTCCGGTTGAAAAACTCGCGTAGAAACCGGGCCATCGCACCGGGGAAGTTTGCGCTAGCGTTGCCGAGGCCAGAGGTTTATCCAGAATTTCGGCTTTGGGGGGGGGGGGGGGGGGGGTGTTACCAGAACGCGGGGGGGGGGGGGGGGTTGGATACGAAGTGTTGCTTATCTTTATGTAGCGATAGCTACATTACGCCAACTTTTGGCCTCTTCGCCGTCGCCGCACTTTGAGCCGTGGCCGCACTGTTTGAGCCGCGGCCGCACCACAACCCTCGATTCTCCAGCAACTCGGCTCGTCGCGGTCGCCGCGCGGCCAACGCTCCTGCCGTTAGCCGTTCGTAGCCGTTGGGCGCTCGCCGCGTCCTCTGTGTGACGTCACACCACGGGCCTCGATTCTCAGAATCTCTGGCGACTCGTCGCGGTCGCCGCGCGGCCACCGCTCCTACAGGTACACTGTACTACAGGCGCGCGTCCGCGGTTGCCCGGCAACCGCCATAGCTCGCGCGCTCGCCGCGCCCTCTGTGTGACGTCCACCACGGGCCTCAACTCGCCTCGTCGCGGTAGCCGCGCGGCCACCGCTCCTGCCGTTGCGCGCTCGCCATTAACGATGTCGCCACAGAATCCCATTACTTTACGGATCATAGAAGCGTATTCATTGGTGTGAAAAATAGTTTTACCCGTTGGTTGACCACAACGTCTCTCCTTTCTTAGTGTAGTGGGAAACCGCTAAGTTTAACAACAACATGTCTAACTAGAAGCGAAGCTTAAGCGCAGCCGGGATCTGTAGCTATCGCTACTCGACTAGGTTTAACCAGAGCTAAACTATAGCCAATTTTATTTTTAGCGAAAGATGGCGGGGGGGGGGGGGGGGGGGGTAAGCGGTTCCAGGGGCTAGCGCTCTTTTTACCACGTTGTTTTATTTAATTAAGGCGTAACGTTTTTTAACAAATGGTGACCGAGAAGCTGAGAATTAGCAGACGTACACTAATTAACCATTTAAGCGAGCATAAATTAAACCACATCTTACAAGGGAGTTCGTCCTTGTTGGTGCATGTAGAGCTGATGTTGTTGCGCAAAAAACATTACAACGAAGGTGGAGACAGGCAGGCACGAACGAGCGCTGTATAGAAGGCCGAAATGTGTGCCTAGTTTTTTGGGGATTATAAATTCAGTACTATATTTAAACACCCATGGCATTCTGTGACCACGTTTGAAAATTGCAAGAGCATAAGGGACAGCATTAAGAGTTTTCATTTGATTGCACGAAGTTTATTCTTTTTTTCTATGCAGACCAAAGTGAAGCAAGTTCTTAATCTACGAGTCTTATTGAAAGAACAAAGTGCAGACGTTTTCAAAACTAAGTACACTATCACTTTGCACGAGAAAAAAACATACCAAGCACAATAGGCACGGAGAAGCCATATACCTTAAACAATACAACTAAAATATAACAACTAAGATAAAAAAAGTCCCAGGCCTGCGCGGCACACGCAGCACAGTCACAGAGTAAGCTGGTTGAGCGGCGCAAGAGTAGCTCCAATTTCTGCACCACGCACAACAAGGTCTTCGCGGCAAAGTGTCTTCGCCTCGATTTTGACGAGAACAATCTGAACTGCCCGCTCGGCGTCGGCGTCGACGGCGAGCTGCGGCTTCTAATGCTCTCTGCACAGCAGTCTGCTGAGCCCGATGATGCCTGGTTGTAGCCGCGCACGTAGCTCTACGATTCGCTTCTTCAGCAGCGGTTCGTACCTTGCGAGGAAACGCCATAACGTGTACCGAAGAGGTACCCAGAATACTTGGCGCACATCTAACATCGGGATAGCGTTGATTGTGCGCCTCGTCTGAATCGCATCTCGTCGCACGCGGCGGTTGCAGGCACGTTAACTAGATGGCGCCACCATACTGGCGGAGACTCAGATCGTCCGCGCCTGCGCGCTATGCGCGCGGGCGCAGAGGCGCAGGGCGCGTATAAAGGGAATTTTTCTTCTGTGTGGTAGCACGCGATTGTGCGGCTCAGTAGTGAAGTATCCGACTCCCACGCAGCGGGCCTGGGCTCGATCCCGGCGGAGGGCGGGTATTTTTTTTTTTTCGCATATCCGGCGATAGCGGCTACGGGGCGGCGGCGGTATCATCGCGACGAGAAACGGCTGTTGGAATGGGCCCATAACAGCTTACGCTGTAAAAAAAAAAAAAAAAAAGCTGGCACATCCCACGCCCTGTGGGAATCAAATGTTATGTGAAGCAGTGTGCCTACCAAGTTAACGAAATGACCATGAGAGTACCAAGACGTAGGCGGCTGTCTCATGACCTACGCGACACGCATGTTGTATCGTTGCGTCCAGGAAGCCAGACATGTCGCGTCGAGGCAGTGGGGAAAAAAAACAACGGTTTATTGAACACTCGTACATATATAGGATCTCAAAGGGGGCGTTGTCTTTCTGCCGATAACAGATAAGTAATCCTAATACATGACGCTTGCGGTTTGCCATGCGATGCGCGGTACACGTGTAGCGCTCGGCGCCCAACATACGATACATCTTCCCCCGTTCAAAACAAAACAAAAGGAAAAAGAACATTAATGAAAATTGTCATGCAATTTAGTTCAAGGCACTTGCGCGAAGTTCTGGTCGTAGGCCAGACGTTGAGGCGGTCGACGTTGTCTGAGCGACCTCCTTGGGGCGGGTGTGGACGAGATACTTATTTGGGCACCAGGCTCCGTTGGAATAGTCGGAGGTGCCGACCCGTTTCTTTGGCCCGAGTTGCCCTCGAAGTCATCATCGTCGTCTTCCTGGTCGTTGCGTCGGAATGGCTCGCGGGTCAGTAGCAGGTGCTGCCGGTTGCGCCTCAACACCTTGCCGTTTTCTGTGACGACTGTATACGACCTGGGGTGACCAGCAGGCTTGAGAACTTTCGCTTTCGTCGCCCATGCACCTTTCTTGATTCGGACCGTATCTCCCGGGCTCAGGCGCGCCATTGGTCCCCTAGAGTGGTCTGTCTGAAGGCGTCGGAGCACCTTGTGACTGGGGCTGCCTCGAACGTCGGGAATTGTTGTGCGGAGCCGTCGTCCCATCAGCAGCTCAGCGGGCGATGCACCACACTCGAGTGGAGTGGTCCTGAAAGCAAGCAATCCCAACCAGAAATCTTGTTTCGCTTCAGTCGTTTTCTTGAGGATACGCTTAGTTATCTGGACGCCCTTCTCTGCCAACCCATTAGAACGTGGGTATCCCGGACTGGACGTGACATGCCGAAAATCGTATAATTGTGAGAACAACGCGAATTCACGACATGAAAATTGAGGACCATTGTCAGAACAAACTTCCATGGGAATGCCGTGCCTAGCGAAGATCGCACTTGTTACGTCAACTACTGTTTTTGCCGTGGTGTCTTTGAGCAGTTCAACTTCTGGAAAGTTTGACAGGGCATCGTAGACGCACAGGTACGACCTCCCGCCGTATTCAAAAATGTCAATACCCACGCGGTACCACGGTTGGTCCGGCACGGGGCGCATCAGTAAAGGCTCTTGAGGTTGGCTATATGCGTACTTTTTGCAAATAGGACATGTCTGGACTAACGATTCTATGTCCGAGTTCATTCCCGGCCAAAAAACTAGTTGTCTTGCCCTGGCTTTGCTCTTGTTGATTCCCAAGTGCCCTTGGTGAATTCTTTCTAGTGTCTCTTTTCATGCTAGCCGGTATAACCACTTTGCAGTCCTTGAGCAGGACTCCTTTCACGTGGGATAACTCTTTCCTCGAATCGTTTCCACGGTCCTTTCAAACATTTTCCAGCTTCTAGATCCAGCAGCACGTTTCTTAGCTCTTCGTCTCGCGCTGTTTCTGTAGCCAGCCGCTTCCACGTGCCCTCACTAACAAGTGAAGAAACTACTCACGGCATGTACCTCTACATCGTTGCTGTCGAGGTCGGAGGCCGTTGTCTTGGTTGTGGCACGCGACAGCATGTCAGCCAGGAGGAGCTGCTTACCTGGAACAAATTTTAATTGCACGTCATAACGCAGCAATCTCAGAAAAAATCTTTGCAACCTCGGAGGCATGTCACCAATGGCCTTCTGGGAGATGGCGATCAAAGGGCGGTGGTCTGTTTCAGCAGTAAATTGGCGACCGTAGACGAAGTGATTAAATCTTTCGCAGCCAAATACCACGGCCATGGCCTCTTTTTAAATTTGAGAATAACGCTGTTGTGTTTCGGTAAGTGCTCGCGATGCATAGGCCACGGGCTTCCATGTGTCGTTGTGACACTGCAACAAAGCGGCACCGATTCCGTCTCGGGATGCATCACAAGACACTTTGGTTGCTTTGGCCGGATCGAATACCGACAACAAGGGTTGTGTGCTAAGGTAGTCACACAGTTGTTTCCATTCTTTTGCATGGTTATCGGTCCATTCGAAGACGGCATTTTGTCTGATCAAGCTCCTCAGAAGAGTTGTTCTTTGAGCTAATGAAGGGAGAAACTTGCCGAAATAATTGACGACACCAAGCATCCTTTGCACCGCGAGCTTGTCTTCTGGGGTCGGCATGTGCAGCATACAACCAATCAGCGTCGGGCTCGGCCTGATGCCTGTTTTATCGATTACATCTCCAAGGAACTCGATTTCCTGGACGCCGATACTGCACTTATCAGGATTGAAGGTTAAACCGGCGTGTTTTGCTGCTAGCAAAACAGATTTGAAACGTTCATTGTGCTTTTCTACCGACGAGCCCCAAACCAGAATGTCGTCCACGTATATTTTCACACCGGGAAGGCCTTCGAAAATTTCATTCAGCGTTTTTTGGAACACCTCAGGGGCGGACGATATGCCGAAGGGCAATCGTAAAAAGCGGTAACGACCAAACGGGGTAGAGAACGTGCAAATCCGCGATGTTGAGTCATCCAAGGGGATTTGGTGAAATCCAGAGTTAGTATCTAAACGGGAGAACACAGTTGCACCAGCTAACTCAGCTTCTATGTCTTCTCGTCGTGGCATCATGTAGTGCTCCCTCTTTATGCACTCATTTATTTTCCTAGGGTCAATGCAGAGACGAATTCTCCCGTTCTTTTTTCGAACAATCACCAAGGGACTCACCCAGTCAGTAGGCTCGGTGACTCTTGTGATGATTCCGGCGTGCTCCATTCTCTCGAGTTCACTCCGTAATGGTTCTGTCAAGGCCAACGGCACACGTCGAACTGGTTGACCGTTGAACGACTGGCACGGCGTTGTCTCGAAGAACCATGTGATACACTTTTTTCACGCAGCCAGTCCCAGTGAAAAGGTGACGAAAGTCTTTCACAATTTCTTCACAGCCATCCTTTGAGACGCTGTGAACGCGCGAGAGCAAACCCAGGCGTTCGGTTGCGTGTAGGCCTAAGATTGCCTGGCGACCTTTGCGCACCACAAAAAATTCAAGAGGGACAGTTCGGTCAGCCAGCGTCACTTCCGTTCGGACGACTCCAAGATGCTTGATCGGGTCCCCACCGTATGAATGTAGCACCACGCTACTTTGCTTCATTTCAGGGCTTGGGCGCATCCTATGGTATATTCCAACGGGCAGCAAGTTGGCCTGAGAGCCTGTATCGACCTTTAGTTCGACCGAGACGTTATTGATGTTCATTCGAACCATCCAGTCGCGTTGGCTTATTACGCCTCTTGTAGACACCTCTAACACGCTGAAGTCATCTTCGTGATCTTGAATTTCGCCAACCAGCGCGGAGGCTCTGCAGCAAATCGCAAAGTGGTTTCTCCTTTGGCATTTTCTGCATGTTCGTCCGAACGCGGGACAGTTCCTAGGCTGATGTGTGCGCCCGCACTTGAAGCATTTGTACAGGTTGGCTTGCGCCGTTTTCGGCTTCGGGCATGCATTGCGAACGGTGTCTACTTGCTTTTGACCTCGTTCCCAAGTTTCTTGGCGGAGAGCCGATGTTTCGGCTGCCTTGCAAACGTGATCAGCCTTCTGCAATGTCAATTCACAGTCCCGGAGCAGCCTTTTATTGCGATAGCAATTATATGGACACTCAAAAGCAGATTTCTGCCGTCGCCGTCGCCGTCGCCGTCGCCGTGAGGTTCCGTATGACGTCATTTGGAGAAGAAATCGTCGCCGCGCGCCGAACGCTGTATGTGCGAGTGAAAGGGCGCGAGGGGCGCGTCTTTCACGGGGAGTGAACGCACGGCGGAGAACAAACGCGCGTTCTGCGCCGTGCTCGCTTAAGGGCTGTCTCTGACCTTGTCGTCGTTGGTTCCGTACACAATCTGGTCTCTGACCATAGAATCCAGAAGCGCGCCAAAATTGCACGCCCGTGCCTGTTTCTTCAGGTCCCGTAGGAAATGCTCAAATGGCTCACCTTCGCTCTGAACTCTCTTCCGAAATACGTAGCGTTCATGTACTTCGTTGGTCTGCAGCGTGAAGTAGTCGTCAAATTTCTTGATGACCGTCGCGTAGTCGGTCTTGTCTTCGCCTTCTGCGAAGCTCAGTGTGTTAAATATCTCGATGGCGTCCTCACCTGCGACACTGAGAAGGAGCGCTGTCTTCGACGACACTGATCGCTGCTTGTCATTCGGTTCTGATGCAGTAAGGAAAAGCTCGAATCTCTGCTTAAATGTTTGCCAATTCTTGCTCGCTTCCCCCGTCATGTTTAACGGACCAGGCGGCCTCAACGAATCCATTGCGTAGTCCCTGCTGCGCTGCCCGTCGAAGATCAAAGCCGTGCTTGGATGCGCATCCCACTTCTGACACCATGTATCGTTGCGTCCAGGAAGCCAGACATGTCGCGTCGAGGCAGTGGGGAAAAAAACAACGGTTTATTGAACACTCGTACATATATAGGATCTCAAAGGGGGCGTTGTCTTTCTGCCGATAACAGATAAGTAATCCTAATACATGACGCTTGCGGTTTGACATGCGATGCGCTTGCGCGGTACACGTGTAGCGCTCGGCGCCGAACATACGATACACATGTCATGACCTATCATTTATGTTCCTCATGCACTCTTGTCATACCATGCCAATTTTGGTACATACCAAGTTAACGAAACTACCATGAGAAGACGTAGGCGGATAGATAGATAGATACTCTCAAAGTGGTATATGATCGCCAAGAAATGGATGGATGGATGGAAAACTTTAATGAACGTCCTGAGGTACGCGACTCAGCGCGCAGCGGGCCGCTCCCACGTTGGGACAGTCAAGCCATGCCCGACCGCCGCATCGTGGGCCCTCTGGACAGCCCATAGTTGCGCCCCGGCATCGGGGCTCTTGATAGCGGAGAGCCACTTGTCCTCATTTATTTGTTCCGTGCCTCGTAACGAGGGGCAACGCCAGAGCACATGGTCTAAGCTAGCGAAGTCATTGCAGTACCTGCAAGAACTACTGGCATAAGTGTCGGGATAAAGCTTGTGTAATAAAGCCGGGCTGGGATACGAGCCTGTTTGCAATAATCTGAGGGTCAATGCCTGCGCTCTATTTAACTTCTTGTGAGGAAGGGGAAAGTCTCTCCTGCCGAGATAAAAGTACTGCGTAATTTCATTGTATGTTGTCGGTTGATCTCTGTTCTCCACCACTCCTGGCTGGCCGGGGAGTTCTCCATGGTCGCGGAAAGCGAGAACTCGCGCCTTGGAGTGGGCCAGCTCGTTGAGGTTTGTGGGGCCTCCCATGATGGATCCCATGTGAGCGGGGAACCACGTGAGAGTGTGGGTGGCAATGCTTTTACCGTCGAGGATGCGACAGGCTTCTTTACACACGGCGCCAACGCTGAAGGCGCGGATGGCTGCCCTGGAGTCGCTGAAGATGTTGGCATGTTTCTCGTCCAGGAGGGCCAAGGCAATAGCCACTTGCTCGGCCGCACATGACGACGTGCTTCATACCGAAGCTGCGTTAACGGTCGAACCCTTGTGGTTGATGGACACTACTGCGAAATTTTTGCTGTTGCCATATTGGGCCGCGTCAACGAAGCAGCTGCCACCAGGGAGTTCTGTCGCCCGGCGTAGGAGCGCCACGGCCCTGGCCTTCCTTCTTTCCACGTTGCGCTGGGGATGCATATTGCGTGGGGCGGGGGATATGATGATGTGGTCTTTCTGCTCTTTCGGAAGGCCCTGATAGGAGTCTTTTACTTTAGCCGGGGGGACGCCCATCTCTGTTAGGAGTCGTCTGCCCGCCGTGGTGCCGGAGAGTCTGAGAATCTGTGCCCTTTCTTGTGCTTCTGCAATTTCTTCTAGTGTATTATGAATACCCAACTGCAGAAGTCGGTCGGTGCGTGTGTAGTTTGGTAGTCCGAGCGCGCTCTTGATCCCCCTCCTTATCATGGCATTTAGTTTGTCTCGCTCGGCCCTCTTCCATACGTGCATGGCCGCTACGTACGTGAAATGGCATAACAAGAAAGCGTGGACTAGCCTTATGAGATTCTCTTCACTCAGGCCTCTCCTTCTGTTAGCTACTCACTTGATTAGACCGATGACGCTATCCGTCTTCTTTGCTAGTTTGTGAATGGTGATGCTATTTGTGCCCGCCCCTTCGAGTGTCATTCCCAAGATTCTAATGGACGCGACTTTGGGAATAGGATCTCCGCACTTGATGTAGAGATTAATGTCAATTTCGGTGGGGGGTTTCCAGTTCTGTGGCTTGCGGCCCTTCTAGTGGGGCTGTAGAGAAGGAGTTCCGATTTCTTTGGGGAGCACCGGAGTCCCGTGTCTGTTAGAAAGCGCTCTGTAGTGTCGACAGCTTCCTGGAGAGCGGCTTCGACTTGTCCGTCACTGCCTCCCGCGCACCAGACAGTGATGTCGTCCGCGTAGATCGTGTGACCGATGCCCTGGATCTTGCCTAAGTATCTCGAGAGGTCGACCATTGCGATGTTGAAGAGGAGCGGTGAGATGACTGACCCCTGGGGGGTGCCTCTTCCACTCAGCTCCATTTTCTCTGATTCCAAATCTCCACACTTGAGGATGGCGCATCGTTTGCTCAAGAAAGACTTGACGAAGGCATGGAAGGAAGAGCCCAGGTCGAGTTTGGAGATGGCGTCGAGAAGGAACTCGTGACGGATGTTATCAAAGGCCTTCTCCAGGTCCAAACCAAGGATGGCTCTCGTGTCCCGAGTGCAGCGTTCCAGGATTTGGACCTTGATAAGCTTCATGGCGTCCTGGGTGGAGAGGCCTGGCCTGAAACCTATCATGTTGTGAGGGAAAAGGTCGTTGGTCTCGATATACTCGGCAATTCTGTTATGGATGGCGTGTTCGGCCACCTTCCCTACACATGATGTCAGTGAGATGGGGCGGAGGTTGTCCAAGCTCGGCGGTTTACCGGGCTTTGGGATGAGTATGACCTTCGCCACTTTCCATTGTTCCGGTACAATTCCCTCCTCCCAAATGCGATTTATCTCATTTATGAGAAACTCGACTGATTCGTCCTCTAGGTTTCTGAGAGCCTTGTTGTTAATGTGATCAGGGCCGGGTGCCGACCTACCATTGAGGTCATGTAGGGCGCGGCGGATTTCACTGACTTGGAAAGGCTA